>NC_058519.1:82614880-82782380 GCF_904849725.1 Hordeum vulgare subsp. vulgare
GGAGAGAATGAAATTGATGATTATAAATTGTCCTGCTCATGGCTTGAGTCTTTGGATGATTATACAAATCTTCTATGCTGGTTTGAATTTTGCTTCTAGAAATATCTTGAATTCCGCCTCTGGTGGAACTTTCATGGAAATCACATTAGGAGAATCTACAAAACTCCTACACAATATCATGACAAACTATTCTCAATGGCACACTAAAAGGTCACCTACTAGTAAAAAAGTGCATGCTATAGAAGAAATTAACTCTTTGAGAGCTAAGATGGATGATTTAATGAAATTGTTTGCCAGTAAAGGTGCTCCTTTAGATCCAAATGATATGCCCTTGTCTTCCTTGATTGAGAATAGCAATGAGAGCTTGGATGTTAATTTTTTTGGTAGGAATAATTTTGGCAACAACAATGCTTATAGAGGTAACTTTATTCCTAGGCCTTTTCCTAGTAATCCCTCTAATAACTTTGGCAATTCCTACAACAATTCTCATGGAAATTACAATAAATTACCCTCTGATCTTGAGAGTAATATTAAAGAGTTTATCAACTCGCAAAAGATTTTCAATGCGTCCATAGAAGAAAAACTGCTCAAAATTGATGACTTCGCTAGGACCGTTGATAGAATATCTCTTGATATTTATGCTTTGAAATTGAGATGTTCTCCTCCCAAGATTAATATGGATGAAACTTTGAAAGCTATGCGTGTTTCCATGAATGAGAGTAAAGAAAGAACCGCCCAAATTCGTGCTAGACATGAATAGCTTAAAAAGGCATGTTCTCGTGATGAGAATCACGAAGATCTTAAAGTGCTTGGTGTGACTCCCATTGAATCCTTGTTTTCTAATATCAAACCTAATGATTATGGGGCTGGATATGAATCCACTTTGGTTGAGAAACGCCCCAATGATTCGGAGTCTATCTATCTTGATGCTAAAAGCACTAAAAGTGGAGTAGAGGATATCAAAACTTTGAGTAGTAATGAAATTACTACTTTGGATTTCAAGGAATTCAATTATTATATTTTCCCTTTGATAGAATGTATTTCCTTGATGCAATCCATGCTAAACTCTCCACATGCTTATAGCCAAAATAAGGCCTTTACCGATCATATCGTTGATGCTATGATGAAATCTCTTGAAGAGAAACTTGAGTTGGAAGTTTCTATTCCTAGAAAACTTCATGATGAGTGGGAACCTACTATCAAAATCAAGATTAAAACTATGAAAGTAATGCTTTGTGTGATTTGGGTGCTAGTGTTTCCGCTATTCCAAAGTCTTTATGTGATGTTCTAGGCTTCAAGGAGATTGATGAGTGCTCTCTTAATTTGCATCTTGCAGATGCTACTATTAAGAAACCTATAGGAAGGATCAATGATGTTCTTATTATTGCAAATAGGAACTATGTACCCGTGGATTTCATTGTGCTTGATATGGATTGCAATCCGACATGTCCCATCATTCTTGGTAGACCTTTCCTTAGGACTATTGGTGCTATCATCAATATGAAGGAAGGGAATATTAGATTTCAATTTACATTAAAGAAGGGCATGGAACACTTTCCTAGAACGAAAATAAGATTGCCTTATGAATCCATGATGAGGGCTACTTATGGTTTGAGCACCAAAGACGACGATACTTGATTATATCGCCTTATGCCTAGCTAAGGGCGTTAAACAATAGCGCTTGTTGGGAGGCAACCCAATGAATTTATCTTTGCTTTTTGCTTTCTATTTTGTTGTCTCCACACCATCATAATTATGTTACGATTGTGTTTTTTGTGTTTCTTTTTGTGTTTGTGCCAAGTAAAACCTTTATGACTAGTTTTGGTGATGGTTGTTTGATCTTGTTGAAAAAGACAGAAACTTTGCGCTCACGAAATTATTTTTACTTCCTATCCAAAAACAGATTTTGAGTTGATTCTTTTTTCTTCTGGTTGATAGGCCAATTTCCCTAATTTTCATAATTTTTCAGAATTTTTGGGATAACAGAAGTATACTAAGTATACAGATTGCTACAGACTGGTCTGTTCTTGACAGATTCTGCTTTTGTTGTGTTGATTGCTTATTTTGATGAAACTATGGATAGTATCCGGGGGTACTAGCCATGGAAAAGTGAGAATACAGTAATATAACACCAATATAAATAGAAATCAAGTTTTCTACAGTACCTAAAGAGTTGGTAGTTTTTTTCTTATGCTAATGATATCACGAGTTTCTGTTTAAGTTTTGTGTTGTGAAGTTTTCAAGTTTTGGGTGATGTTCTCATGGACAATGGGATAAAGAGTGGAAAGAGCTCAAGCTTGGGGATGCCCAAGGTATCCCAAGCCAAATTCAAGGACACCAAAAAGCCTAAGCTTGGGGATGCCCCTGGAAGGCATCCCCTCTTTCATCTTCAATCCATCGGCAACGTTGCTTGGACCTATATTTTAATTCACTACATGATATGTGTTTTGCTTGGAGCGTCGTGTATTATAGGAGTCTTTTCTTTTTGTTGTGTCACAATCATCCTTGCTGCACACCTTTTTGAGAGAGACATGCACTCATCGTGAATTTGCTAGAATACTCATTGAGCTTTGCTTATTGAAAGTGCGTTATATCGACTAGAGGGGGTGGGGTGAATAGGAGATTTTTAGAATTTCATCACTGAGGAAATTCCTTTGAGGAAATTCCTCACTGATGACTAACTTACAGCGGAAACAGTAAAGGATCAGACGTGCAAACGTTCACACCAGCAATATTTCACAGTGAAGAATGTGAAAACAGATTGCACAGTAAGCAGGCATGCAGAATACAGATGATGATTAACTATTGTGAAGAATTTGGGGTTGAGGAAATTCAGAGAAAGTCTTCAGCAAATTCTTCAAACCATCACAGTGAAAGCCATCAACACATAATACAGAGAAAGTAAAAAGTTGAAGAAATAGAACCCGATTCTCAGAGAAGACAGTCGTTGATGACCCAGTTCCAACTGCTGTGACAGTTGTACATCTGGTTTGGAGCGGCTTGGTATTGAAACCAAAGGACACCCAATCCCGGGACACACAGTCCCTACCGTATTCTCCTTGAGCTAAGGACACACAGTCCTCGCCCAACACTCGTGGTAAGTCTTCAAGGCAGACTTCCAAACCCTCACAAACTTGGTCACCCGACGATCCACAATTGACTGCTGGATTGCTCTAGACCATGACGCCTAACCGTCTGGAGGATGCACAGTCCTCAAGGGTAAAAGGCTTCAGTCCCACACAGGAACAACTTCTTCAGTGATGCTCAATCACTAGGTTTGGTTTGTGGTTTCGGTGGGTGGTGTATTTCCTCACTGATGAATTACTCTCGAAAGCTCTAAGGAATTTGGGTTGCTCTTATGACAAGTGTCAGTTTCTAACGGAGCAGCCAACCAGCTAGTGGTTGTGGGGGTGGCTATTTATAGCCTGGGAGCATCCCGACATGATTTGACACTAATGCCCTTAAATAATATGACCGTTGGAGTGGATAAGACCAGTGACTTGGCGTGGTTATCGAAACGGTCGGGACCCTCAACTGTGAGAGTCCTCATGTCACTCATATTCCTCACTTGAGGCTTTTGGTAGGATTAGGCTTGGGTTGAGCATCATGAGGAAATCCATTCCATAATGTTACTTTGACCCCCTTTAACAGTACGGTGTTCCTATTCATCAAATGCGAAGAAAGTAAAACAGAAAATGTAAATCTTCATGCTTCAGTTTCTTCAGAATGATTTTCTTCAGGAACCACCGGTCTTCTCAATATCAGTATCTTCATGAGGAATATCAATTTCATCGCAGATTCCTCGCGATTCATTTCTTCAGCTTCAGACCAATTTCTTCAACTGAAGATATACATTTTTAGGGGTCGATATTCTTCAAATATCTCAAACTCCTCAATGACTTATAGATCCTGTGTACACTTATAAACACATTAGATACTTAACCTATAAGTCTTCAAACCACCAAAATCACTAAGGGGCACTAGATGCACTTACAATCTCCCCCTTTTTGGTGGTTGATGACAATTAGGTTAAGTCTTCAACACGGATAAAAAATATGAAGTGTAAATACTCATTTGAGGAATTTGAAAACAAGATTCAGAGAGACTCCCCCTGAAGATGTGCATACCTTGAGGATTTTGCTTTTATAGCAGATGCACATTGATGATTTATATCATGGAGATCTCCCCTGAGTCTTGTAAATCATGCTATCATTGTATTTGGTGTCTTGGGGACACACGAGACTTTTTATTATTTGGTTGTAGGGTTGTTTGAGAGATACCACATTCATCCTACGCCTCTCACGAATTGATAAACCTGAGGTAATCCACTTGAGGGAATTGCTACTGTCCTACAAAACTCCGCGCTTGGAGGCCCAACACGAGTCTACAAGAACAAGTTGTGTAGTAGACATCAAGAACCACTCGAGGGGGTCTTCCTATTGGGCACAAGCCAAGAGGGCGTGTCCACCCCCTAGGCACGTCCTGATGGCTTGTGGGGCCCACATGGCTGCCCTGACCCTAATTCCAGTCCAATAAATTCACATCTTCGGAGGAAAAAAATTCAGAGAGAAGATTTCATTGTGTTTTATGGGACGGAGCCGCTGCCACCTCCTGTTCTTCCTCACAAGGGCTGATCTAGAGTCCGTTTGGGGCTCCGAAGAGGGGGATTCGTCGCCGGCATCATTAGCAACCCTTCTCCACCAACAATTTCTTGATGCTCACCACCGGGAGTGAGTAATTACTTTGTAGGATCGCTGGATGGTGATGGGATTTGGATGAGATTGATCATGTAAGCGAGTTAAGTTGATAGGGCATGATCCCTAGTATCCATTATGTTGTGAGATTGATGTTGCTATGACTCTGCTATGCTTAATGCTTGTCACTAGGGCCCGAATGTCATGATTTTAGATCTGAACCTATTATGTTTTTTCTGAATATGGAAGTGTTTAGATCCTAGCTTGCAAGTTGTATGCACCTATTACGTGTTATGTGTTGGGGAACGTTGCATGGGAAACAAAAATTTTCCTACGCACATACAATATCTATCCATGGTGATGACCATCTACGAGAGGAGAGATGAGATCCACATACGCTTGTAGATCACTAAGCGGGAAGCGTTAAAAACGCGGTTGATGTATTCGAATATCTTCGCGATCCAAATCGCAAGTCGTCCCTCGATCCAATCACGATGTAGTGTCGAGCGGATGGCACCTCCGCATTTAGCACAAGTACAACTCGATGATGATCTCCACCTCCTTGATCCAGAAATCGAGGGTGGAGAGGTAGATGAGTTCTCTGGCAGCACAATGACGTGGGGGCGGTTGTGGTGAACTAATTCAGCAGGGCTTCGCCGATTTCTACCGAACTAATCTAGAGGAAGGAGACGATATGTGCAGAAGAGGGCGGCATGTTCCTTTTCAGGTGGTGGCTTCCCTCAAAACCTCCACTATATATAGGAGGAAGGGGTAAGTAGGGCTCGCCTTGCCCCTCCTCCAAGGAGGAAGGGTTCGGCCGAAGTGGGGAGAGAGTCCACCTCCCACAAGGGAGGTGGACACCCTTAGGAGGACTCCTCCTCCACCTCCTCCACCAAGTCTTGGCGCATGGGCCTCTTAGGGTCGGCTTTCCAAGCTAACTAGGGGATGGAGTGCCACCTCCTAGTCCCATATGCCCCGGGGTGGGTGGGCCACTCCCGGTGGACCCCCGGAACCCTTTCGGCACTCCGAGTACAATACCGGAAATCCCCGAAACTATTCCGGAACCCGAATACCACTTTCCTATATATAAATCTTTACCTTTGAACCATTCCGGAGCTCCTAATGACGTCTGAGATCTCATCCGGGACTCCGAACAACCTTCAGTCACCAACACACATAACTCAATAATACCGAAACGTCACTGAACCATAAGTGTGCAGACCCTATGGGTTCGAGAACTATGTAGATATGACCGAGACACTCTCTGACCAGTAACCAATAGCGGGACCTGGATGCCCATATTGGTTCCTACATATTCTATGAAGATCTTTATTGGTTGAACCTCTATGTCAAGGATTCAGTTAATCCCGTATGTTGTTCCCTTTGTCCATCGGTATGTTACTTGCCCGAGATTCGATCGTCTCTATCTACATACCTAGTTCAATCTCGTTACCGGCAAGTCTCTTTACTCATTCCATAATACAAGATCCCTTGACTGACTCTTTAGTCACATTGCTTACAAGCTTGTTGTGATATTGTATTACCGAGTGTGCCCAGAGATACCTCTCCGTTAGACGGAGTGACAAATCCTTGTCCAGATCCATGCCAACCCAACACACACCCTTGGAGATACCTGTAGAGCACCTTTGTAGTCACCCATTTATGTTGTGACGTTTGATACACACAAGGCATTCCGCCGGTGTCCGGGAGTTGCATAATTTCATGGTCATAGAAACAGATACTTGACATGGAAAACAATAGCAATAAAATAACACGATCATATGCCACGTTGATAGTTTGGGTCTTGTCCATCACATCATTCTCCTAATGATGTGATCTCATTATCAAATGAAAACTCATGTCTATGGCAGGAAATCTTGACCATCTTAGAGCAACGAGCTAGTCCTTTAGAGGCTCACTAGGGACAATGTGTTGTCTATGTACCCACACATGTATTTGAGTTTTGAATCAATACAATTATAGCATGGATAATAAACGATTATCATGAAAAAGGAAATATAATAATAACCATTTTATTATTGCCTCTAGGGCATATTTCCAACAGTCTCCCACTTGCACTAGAGTCAATAATCCAGCTCACATCACCATGTGATTTACATTGTAATGAATCTAACACCCATATAGTTCTGGTGTTGATCATGTTTCGCTCGTGGAAGAGGCTTAGTGAATGGGTGTGCAACATTCAGATCCATGGGCACTTTGCAAATAATTACGTCCTCCTCCTTGATATAATTGTGGATGGAATTGAAGCGTCACTTTATGGTCTGGTCCTCTTTTGAAACCTTGGTTCTTGGCTAGAGCAATGGAACCAGTGTTGTCACAGAAGAGTCATTGGATCCAGTGCATTGGGCACAACTCCAAGATCTGTCATGAACTCCTTCATCCAGACACCTTCTTTAGCCGCCTCCGAGGCAACTATGTACCCCGCTTCGCATGTAGAATCAGCTACCACGCTTTGCTTCGAACTGCACTAGCTTACCGCACCCTATTGAGAATAAACACGTATCCGGTTTGAGACTTAGAATCATCTAGATCAGTGTCAAAGCTTGCATGAACGTAACCCTTTACGACGAGCTGTTGATCAACTCCATACATGAGAAACATTTCTTTAGTCCTTTTCAGGTACTTTAGAATATTATTGATCGATGTCCATTGTTCCATTCCTGGATCACTTGGAAACCTTCCCACCATACTTATGGCAAGGCTGACATCAGGTCTTGTGCATATCATTGCATACATAATAGAGCCTATGGCAGAAGCATAGGGGACGACACTCATCTTTTCTCTATCTTCTTCAGTCATTGGACGTTGAGTCTTACTCAACTTCACACCTTGCAGTAAAGCTAAGAACCCTTTCTTGGTCTGTTCCATTTTGAACTTCTTCAAAACTTTGTCAAGGTATGTGCTCTGTGAAAGTCCTATTAAGCATCTCGATCTATCTCTATAGATACTGATGCCTAATATGTAAGAAGCTTCTCCTAGGTCCTTGATACGTCTCCATCGTATCTACTTTTCTGAACTCTTTTGCCCTTGTTTTGGACTCTAATTTGCATGATTTGAATGAAACCCGGACTGACGCTGTTTTCAACAGAATTGCCATGGTGTTGTTTTTGCGCAGAAATAAAAGTTCTCGGAATGACCTGGAAATTTACGAGGATTTTTTGTGGAATATATAAAAAATACTGGTGCAAGAATTACGTGGAGGGACGGAGCCAGGAGCCCACAAGCCCAGGAGGCGCCCCCCTTGGCCGCGCCTCACAGGCTTGTGAGGCCCTCGTGGCTCCGCCGCCTCCAACTCCAGCTCTATATAGTCTCTCTGGCCTGGAAAAAATGAAGAGAGAAGAGTTCATCGCGTTTTACAATGCGGAGCCGCCGCCACCACCTGTTATTCCTCTAGAGGGAAGATCTGGAGTCCGTTCTGGCCTCCGGAGAGGGGAAATCGACGCCGTCGTCATCGCCAACCTTCATCGCCAACCCCGGAGTGACAATAGCCGGAACCACTCCCGGAGATGATCATAGTATGAGGAGTTCATGTATTCACTAAGTGCTAATGCTTTGTTCCGGTTCTCTATTAAAAGGAGACCTTAATATCCCTTAGTTTCCATTAGGACCCCGCTGCCACGGGAGGATGGACAATAGATGTCATGCAAGTTGTTTTCCGTAAGCACGTCTGACTATATACGGAATACATGCCTACATTACATTGACGAACTGGAGCTAGTTACATATCTCCCCATGTTATAACTGTTACATGATGAATGTCATCTGACATAATTATCCATCACCGATCCAATGCCTACGAGCTTTTCCTACTGGTACTTGCTATGTTACTTTACCGCTACTGCTGTCAGTGCTGCTACTACTACCACTGCTGATGTCGCTACTACTACTGTTACCGTTGCTACCATTACTATCACGCTACTTTGCTACTGAAACTTTGCTGCAGATACTAAGTCTTTCAGGTGTAGTTGAATTGAAAACTCAACAGCTAATACTCGAGAATATTCTTTGGCTTTCCCTTGTGTCGAATCAACAAATTTGGGTTGAATACTCCACCCTCGAAAACTATTGCGATCCCCTATACTTGTGGGTTATCAAGACCATTTTCTGGCACTGTTGCCGGGGAGGCCTAGCTCTATTTTCTGAGTCACTGGGGATTTACGTTTGTTGATCACTATGAGGAATCCGAGAGATCCAAAAACTAAAGTCTTGCCCTCAACAACGAGGACAGGTAAGGAACTGGCATCTAGCTCTGCACTTGATTCACCTTCAGTTATGAGTAAGTTTGCGACACCACCACCTACTAGAAATTCTGATGTGTCGCCTGTGCTTGATGATGCTACTTCTGCTATCCATGATGCTTATGATGATGCTTTGCTTGATGCTGCTTTGCCACTGGGTGCATTCCTTGATGCACAAATTGCTATAGTTGCTGCTGAATGTGATGATACTTCTGAAACTGCAGAAATTATTGAAGTAGAACCTGTTGTTTCACCTGTTAGAACTAGCTCTCCTAGATATGAATTGCCTGATATACCTGAGGGTTATGTTATGGAGGGAGAGGTAGCTGAGAACTTTCTTGCTTGTAAGGATAGCTATGATCTTGAGAATTTATTGCGCAAGTGGAAAGTAAAATATCTGAATGCTAGAATGAAATACGATCCTAAGTTTGCTACTTCACCCATCTTTGTGACCGATAAGGATTATGAATTCTCTATTGATCCTGAGTTGATGACTTTGGTTGAATCTGATCCTTTTCATGGTTATGAGTCTGAAACGGTTGTAGCACATCTTACTAAGATGAATGATATAGCCACCCTATTCACGAGTGAGGAAAAGATTCGCATTACTATATCCTTAAGTTGTTTCCTTTCTCGCTAAAGGGTGATGCTAAGACTTGCTTTACTTCTCTTGCTCCTGGTTGTGTGCGTAGTCCCCAGGATATGATCTACTACTTCTCTAAGAAATATTTTCCTGCCCATAAGAAACAAGCTGCCTTGCAGGTGATACGTCTCCATCGTATCTACTTTTCCAAACTCTTTTGCCCTTGTTTTGGACTCTAATTTGCATGATTTGAATGGAACTAACCCGGAATAACATTGTTTTTAGCAGAATTGCCATGGTGTTGTTTTGACGCAGAAATAAAAGTTCTCGGAATGACCTGGAAATTTACGGGGATTTTTTGTGGAATATATAAAAAATACTGGCGCAAGAATCAACCGGAGGGGTGGAGCTGAGAGCCCACAAGCCCACCATGCGCGGGCCCCCTGGTCGCGCATGTCTGGCTTGTGGGGCCCACGTTGCTCCACCGCCTCCAATCTCACCTCTATTTAGTCCCTTTCGTCCGGAAAAAAAATCAAGGAGAAGAGTTCAGCGCGTTTTACGATACGGAGGCGCCAACACCTCCTGTTCTTCTTCTCGAGAGCGGATCTGGAGTCCGTTCTGGGCTCCGGAGAGGGGAGATCGTCGACATAGTCATCACCAACCTTCCTTCATCGCCAATTCCATGATGTTCTTCACCGTTCATGAGTAATCTCATCGTAGGCTTGCTGGACGGTGAAGGGTTGGATGAGATCTATCAAGTAATCGAGTTAGTTTTGACGGGGATTGATCCCTAGTATCCACTATGTTCTGAGATTGATGTTGCTACTACTTTGCCATGCTTAATGCTTGTCACTAGGGCCCGAGTTCCATGATTTCAGATATGAACCTATTATGTTGTCGCCAATATATGTCTGTTCTTGATCCTATCTTGCAAGTTGTAGTCACCTACTATGAGTTATGACCCGGCAACCCCGGAGTGACAATAGCCGGAACCACTCCCGGAGATGACCATAGTATGAGGAGTCCATGTATTCACCGAGTGTTAATGCATTCGTCCGGTTCTTTATTAAAAGGAGAACCTTAATATCCTGTAGTTTCCATTAGGACCCCGCTACCACGGGAGGGATGGACAATAGATGTCATGCAAGTTCTTTTCCCTAAGCACGTATGACTATATACGGAATACATGCCTACATTACATTGACGAACTGGAGCTAGTTACTTATCTCTCCGTGTTATAACTGTTGCATGATGAATACTATCCGGCATAATCATCCATCACTGATCCAATACCTACGAGTTTTTCCTACTCGTACTTGCTACATTACTTTGCTGCTACTGCTGTCACTGCTGCTACTGTTAGTTTGTTGCTACTGTTGTTACTTTGTTGCTGCTGGTTACCATTGCTACTATTGCTATCACACTACCCTGCTAGTGATACTTTGCTGCAGATACTAAATCTTTCAGGTGTGGTTGAATTGACAACTCAACTACTAATACTTGAGAATATTCTTTGGCTTCCCCTTGTGTGGAATCAATAAATTTGGTTTGAATACTCCACCCTTGAAAACTGTTGCGATCCCCTATACTTGTGGGTTATCAAGACCTTTTTCTGGCGCCGTTGCCGGGGACGCATAGCTATATTCTCTGAGTCACTTGGGATTTAAGTCTGCTGATCACTATGAGGAATCTGAAAGATCCAAAAAACCAAAGTCTTGCCCTCAACTACGAGGACAGGTAAGGAACTGCCATGTAGCTCTGCCCTTGATTCACCTTCAGTTATGAGTAAGTTTGCGACACCACCTCCTGCTAGAAATCTTGATATGTCGCCTATGCTTGATGATGCTACTTCTGCTATCCATGATGCTTATGATGATGCTATGCTTGATACTGCTTTGCCACTAGGTGCATTCCTTGATGCACAAATTGCTAGAGTTGCTGCTAGATGTGATGATACTTCTGAAACTGCTGATACTATTGAAGTAGAACCTGCTATTTTGCCTGTTAGAACTAGCTCTCCTAGATATGAATTTACTGATATGCCTGAGGGTTATGTTATGGAGGGAGAGATAGCAGAGGACTTTCTTGCTTGTAAGGATAGCTATGATGTTGAGAAATTACTGCGCAAGTGGAAAGAAAAATCTTTGAACGCTAGGATGAAATACGACCCGAAGTTTTCTACTTCGCCTATCTTTGTGACCAATAAGGATTATGAATTCTCTGTCGACCCTGAGTTACTCACTCTGGTCGAATCTGAACCTTTTCACGGTTATGAGTCTGAAACGGTTGTAGCCCATCTTACCAAACTGCACGATATAGCCACCCTATTCAGGAGTGAGGAAAAGATCCGCCACTACTATATCCTTAAGCTATTTCCTTTCTCGCTAAAGGATGATGCTAAGACTTGGTTCACTTCTATTGCTCCTCGTTGTGTGCGTAGCCCCTAGGATATGATCTACTACTTCTCTGAAAAATATTTCCCTGCCCATAAGAAGCAAGCTGCCTTGCAGGAAATATACAACTTTGCGCAAGTTGAAGAAGAGAGTCTCCCACAAGCTTGGGGAGGCTTGTCCAGCTGCTGAATGCTTTGCCTGATCACCCTCTTTAGAAGAATGAAATACTTGATATCTTCTATGATGGACTAACCGATGCTTCTAGAGACCACCTACATAGTTGTGCCGGTTGTGTTTTTAGGGAACGAACCGTAGAACAAGCTGAGATCCTATTCAATAATATCTTGTGCAACGAGAATGCTTGGACTATTCCCGAACCACCTCCAAAGCCAACTCTGAAGAAAAGAGGTATTCTATTCCTCAATCCTGAAGATATGCAAGAAGCTAAGAAATCTATGAAAGAGAAAGGCATTAAATCTGAAGATGTCAACAATCTACCACCTATCGAAGAGATCCATGGTCTTGATAACCCGATACAGGTAATGAGGTAAATTCTCTTCGTAGATTCAATGAGAGTGACATTCCTTTTGATAAACCTGGTAGCTTATGCCTTGATGAATTTGATAACTTTGTTGCCAAACAACAAAGTTTCAATGATTATGTGAGCAGACAATTGGAACAGAATGCTCGTATGCTTAGTCATTTGAGTGCTTGTGTGGACAGAAACGTCAATGATCTTAAGATTTTGAGTAAACATGCCTCTATGGTTACCACTCAAGTAGAACAAGTGCTTAAGGCTCAAAATGACTTGCTCAATGAGTTGAATGACAATTCTGCCAGAGTCGTCACTAGAGGCGGTAGAATGACCCAGGAACCTTTGTATCCTCAGGGTCATCCTAAGAGGATTGAACAAGATTTTCAAGGAGCTAGCACTGATGCACCTAGTCATCCTAGGAAGAAGAAGAAAGATGATAGGAACTTGCACGCTAGCAACCCTGTTGCTGTTACACCTGAGAACCCAAATGATGTCTCTGTTTCTGATCCTGAAACACAATCTGGTGATGAACATGAGCCTAATGATAATATCAATAGTGATGTTCATGTTGATGCTCAACCTAGCAACAATAAGGATGTGGAGATTGAACGTGTTGATCTTTATAACCCACGGCCTAAGAATAAGAGATACGATAAGAACGACTTCGCTGCTAGGAAGCATGGTAAAGAAAGGGAACCATGGGTTCAGAAACCCATGCCCTTTCCTCCCAAACCATCCAAGAAAAAGGATGATGCGGATTTTGAGCGATTTGTTGAAATGATTAGACCTGTCTTTCTGCAAATGCGTTTGACAGATATGCTCAAAATGTCTCCGTATGCTAAGTACATGAAGGATATTGTGACTAATAAGAGGAGGATACCTGAGGTTGATATTTCCACCATGCTTGCTAACTATACCTTCAAGGGTGGAACTCCTAAGAAACTAGGTGATCCCGGAGTGCCCACTATACCTTGCTCCATTAAAGGAAACTACGTTAGAACTGCTTTATGCGACCTTGGAGCCGGTGTTAGTGTTATGACTCTCTCTCTTTATCGTAGACTTGAACTGGATAAGTTGACACCCACTAAAATCTCTCTCCAAATGGCCGACAAATCAAGTGCTTTCCCTATCGGCATTTGCGAGGATGTGCCTATTGTGGTTGCTAACGTCACTATCTTAACAGACTTTGTTATTCTGGATATTCCCGAGGATGATGCCACGGTGGTCATCCTTGGAAGACCCTTTCTAAACACTGCAGGGGCTGTTATTGATTGCAACAAAGGCAATGCCACTTTTCATGTAAATGGTAATGAGCATACGGTGCACTTTCCGAAGAAACAATATCGAGTACATTGCATCAATGCTATCGAAAAAACTTCATCGATTCTTATTGGGAGCTTTGAATGCCCTATACATACTGTTAAGATGAAGTATGATTTGCTTGTTGGGGATATTCACATCCCCATTGAGGTAACGTAGTGACTATTCGAAAATTCACCGTTCCTTTTTATGCAATTCAAAAAAGTTTGTCAAGGAGACTTGATCAACCTCATTGACGTATTTCTTTCGATGACCATGGGATGGATGAATCGAGGAGTCACAAACCTCTGTTCCAAGCTTTCACCTTCGGTTGCTTAGAAGAAAAATGATAGATTTAGTTTAGTTTTCCCTATTTTCTGCTTTTTGCGTCCCGTAAAAGAGTACCCCAAAAATAAAAGTTCTCCGAATGTCCTGAAAATCAAGTATGCTTTTTTCTGGAATTTTTGAAAAATACTGAGACGAAGAGCTAGTGAGGGGGCTGCACTAGTGGGCCACAAGCCCTGGAGGCGCGGGCACCCCCTCGCCACGCCTACCAGGCTTGTGGGGCCGACATGCACCCCCTCCATTCATTCTAGCTCCCATCTACTTCACCTACCTCCAGAAAAATCGTTTCGCAGCTCAAACCCGTGTTCTTCCTCTTCTTGCTGCGATTTTCGATCTCCTTGTGCAAAGCACCATTCACCAAGCTGTTTTGGAGAAATGGCTCCTTGGTATGTGATATGTCTCCAACGTATCTATAATTTTTGATGGTTTCATGCTATTATCTTGTCAAACTTTGGATGTTTTAAATGTCTTTTATTTGTTTTCTAGGACTAACCTATTAACTCAGTGCCAAGTGCCAGTTCCTGTTTTTTCCATGTTTTTGACCCCTTTCAGAGGAGATTTTGAAACGGAGTCCAAACGGAAGAAAATCCCCGAATAGATTTTTTCTAGAACGGAAGAAGATCGGAGAGCTTGGTGGCCAAGCCAGAAGAGCCCCAGGGGCCCCACAAGCCCCCACCCTGCGGCCAAGGGGGCCGCGCCATGCAGGCTTGTGTGCCCCCTGGAGGTCCCCTGACCTAGATCTTGCGCCTATAAATTCCCAAATATTCCCAGAAAAATCAGGGGAGCATCGTAATCACTTTTCCACCGCCGCAAGCTTCTATCTCCGCAAGATCCCATCTGGGGCACATCCTGGTGCCCTGCCAGAGGGGGGATTCAGACAAGGAAGGCTTCTCCATCAACACCATGACCTCTCCGATGATGCGTGAGTAGTTCACCATAGACCTACGGGTCCATAGCTAGTAACTAGATGGCTTCTTCTCTCTCTTGGATCTTCGATACAAAGTTCTCCATGATCTTCATGGAGATCTATTTGATCTAATCTTCTTTTTTGGTGTGTTTGTCGAGGTCCGATGAATTGTGGATTTACGATCAGTTTATCTATGAATCTTATTTGAGTTTCTTATGATCTCTCCTATGCATGATTTCATATCCTTGTAATTCTCCTCGAGTTGTGGGGTTTGTTTGGCCAACTAGATCTATGATTCTTGCAATGGGAGAAGTTCTTGGTTTTGGGTTCATACCGTGCGGTGATCTCACCAAGTGACAGAAGGGGTAGCGAGGCACGTATTGTGTTGTTGCCATCAAGGGTAAAAAGATGGGGTTTTCATCATTGGTTTGAGATTATCCCTCCACATCATGTCATCTTGCTTAAAGCGTTACTCTGTTCGTCATGAACTCAATACACTAGATGCATGCTGGATATCGGTCGATGTGTGGAGTAATAGTAGTAGATGCCGAAAGTATCGGTCTACTTGTCTCAGACGTGATGCCTATATGCTAGATCATTGCCTTAGATATTGTCATGACTTTGCGCGGTTCTATCAATTGCTCGACAGTAATTTGTTCACCCACCGTGATATTTGCTATTTTGAGAGAAGCCTCTAGTGAACACTATGGGCCCAAGGTCTACTCCACACCATATTTTCAGCCTTACACTTTTTACTTTGTTGCACTTTCCGCCTTCAGATCTCACTTTGCAAACAATCTTGAAGGGATTGACAACCGCTTTGAAGCGTTGGGTCCAAGCTTGTTTGTGTTTGCGCCGGTACTTTGGACTTGACGAGGCCCTCCTTTTGGTTCGATACCTTGGTTCTCAAACTGAGGGAAATACTTACTGCTCCTGTGCTGCATCACCCTTTCCTCTTCAAGGGAAAAACCAACGCAAACCAGAGAAGTAACAAGAAGAATTCCTACGCGCCAGGGAAGGACTTTTGTTGCCGCAACACAAGAATTTCTGGCACCGTTGCCAGGGAGGAAGATCAATTCAAGAACTCATCCAAGTAAGTGTCGCAAACTCATCTCTTGCATTTACTTTGTTTGCCAGTTGCCTCTCGTTTTCCTCTCCCCCACTTCACCAATTCGCCTCTTCGTTCGCCTTTTTCGTTCGCCCTTCTTCTCGCCCGCTTTTTGTTTGCTCGTGTGCTGGCTTGCTTGCTGAAGTGACCATGAATGAAAACACCAAGCTTTGTGACTTCTTGAATACTAAAAATAATGATTTTATTAGTACTCCGATTGCTCCCGCCACTAGTGCGGAGTCATACGAAATCAATGCCGCTTTGCTGAATCTTGTCATGAAAGAGCAATTCTCTGGCCTTCCTAGTGAAGATGTCGTATCCCATCTCAATACCTTCATTGAGCTTTGCGATATGCAAAAGAAAAGAGATGTGGATAATGACATGATTAAATCGAAGCTTTTTTCCTTTCTCGTTGCGAGATCGCGCAAAAACTTGGTTTTCTTCTTTGCCCAAAAATAGTTTTGATTATTGGGATAAGTGCAAAGATGCTTATATATCCAAGTATTTTCCGCCAGCTAAGATAATCTCTCTCCGTAATGATATCATGAATTTCAAACAACTTGATCATGAGCATGTTGCACAAGCTTGGGAGAGAATGAAATTAAAGATTAGAAATTGTCCGCTTATGGCTTGAGCCTTTGGATGATTATTCAAATTCTTTACGCTCGCTTGAATTTCGCTTCTAGAAATATCTTGGACTCCGCCTCAGGTGGAACGTTCATGGAAATCACGTTAGGAGAATCCACAAAGCTCTTAGACAACATCGTGACGAACTACTCCCAGTGGCACACTGAAAGGTCACCTACTAGTAAGAAGGTACACGCTATAGAAGAAATTAACTCGTTGAGTGCTAAGATGGATGAGTTAATGAATTTGGTTGCTAGTAGAAGTGCTCCTTTGGATCCTAATGATTTTCCTTTGTCTTCTTTGATTGAGAGTAGCAACGCTAGCTTGGATGTAAATTTTGTTGGTAGGAATAACTTTGGCAACAACGACGCTTTTAGAGGAAACTATGTTCCTAGGCCTTTTCCTAGTAACTCCTCTAATAACTTTGGCAACTCCTACAACAATACCCATGGAAAGTACAATAGATTACCCTCTGATCTAGAGTGTAATATCAAAGAGTTCATCAACTCTCAAAAGATTTTCAATGCGTCCATAGAGGAAAAACTACTCAAAATTGACGATCTGGCTAAGAGCGTTGATAGGATTTCTTGTGATGTTGATGCTTTGAAAGTTAGATGTGCTCCTCCCAAAATCAACATGAATGAAACTTTGAAATCTATGCGTGTTTCCATGATTGAGAGCCAAGAAAGAACCGCCCAAATTCGTGCTAGACATGAATGTCTTAAAAAGGCGTGTTCTCGTGATGAGAATCACGAAGATCTTGAAGTGCTTGGTGTGACTCCCATTGAATCTTTGTTTTCTTGTGTCAAACCTAATAATTATGGGGCTGGATATGAATCCACTTTGGTTGAAAAGTGCCCCAATGATTCGGAGTCCATCTATCTTGATGCTAAAAGCGTTAAAAGTGGAGTAGAAGACGTTTAAACTTTGAGTAGTAATGAAGTTACTACTGTGGATTTCAAGGAATTCAATTATGATAGTTGCTCCTTGATTGAGTGCATTTCTTTGATGCAATCCATGTTGAACTCTCCACACGCTTATAGCCAAAACAAAGCCTTTACCGATCATATCGTTGAAGCTATGATAAAAGCTCTTGAAGAGAAACTTGAATTGGAAGTCTCTATCCCTAGAAAGCTTCATGATGAGTGGGAACCTACCATCCAAATCAAAATCAAAAACTATGAGTGCAATGCTTTATGTGATTTGGGTGCTAATGTTTCTGCTATTCCAAAGTCTTTATGTGATATTCTGGGTTTTAATGAGATTTAAGAGTGTTCTCTTAATTTGCATCTTGCTGATTCTACTATCAAGAAACCCATGGGAAGGATCAATGATGTTCTTATTTTTGCAAATAGGAACTATGTACCCGTGGATATCATTGTGCTTGACATTGATTGCAATCCTACATGCCCTATTATTCTTGGTAGACCTTTCCTAAGGACTATCGGTGCTATCGCCGATATGAAGGAAGGGAATATTAGATTTCAATTTCCTTTAAGGAAGGGCATGGAACACTTTCCTAGAAATAAAATAAGATTGCCTTATGAATCCATGATGAGGGCTACTTATGGTTTGAGCACCAAAGATGACGATACGTGATTCTATCGCTTTTACGCCTAGCTAAGGGCGTTAAACAATGGCGCTTGTTGGGAGGAAACCCAATGAATTTATCTTTTTATTTCTGTTTTCTTGCGTCAACACTTTCACAATTCTGTTGTGATTGTGTTTTTGTGTTTCTTTTTGTGTTTGAGCCAAGCAAAGCCTTTATGACTAATCTTGGTAATGGTTGTTTGATCTTGCTGGAAAAAGACAGAAACTTTTCGCTCACGAGATGATTTTTCATTTTTATTCAGAAAGAGATTTTGAGTTGATTGTTTTTGCTTATGATTGATATGCTTTTTCCCTAGACCTTCGTAATGTTTCAGATGTTTCGAGGTTACAGAAGTGTACGAAGTATACAGATTGCTACAGACTGGTCTGTTTTTTACAGATTCTGTTTTGTTGAGTTGGTTGCTTGTTTTGATAAAACTATGGTTAGTATCGGGGGGTACTAGCCATGGAAAAGTGAGAATACAGTAGCCCATCATCAATATAGATGGAATTCAAGTTTTCTACAGTACCAAAAGAAGTGGTAGTTTGTTTTCTTGTACTAATGTTATCACAAGTTTCTGTTTCAGTTTTGTGTTGTGAAGTTTTCAAGTTTTGGGTGACATTCTCATGGACAAAGAGATAAGCAGTAGAAAGAGCTCAAGCTTGGGGATTCCCAAGGCCCCCCAAGCCAAATTCAAGGACACCAAAAAGCCTAAGCTTGGGGATGCCCCAGGAAGGCGTCCCCTCTTTCGTCTTCAATCCATCGGTAACATTACTTGAAGCTATATTTTTATTCACCACATGATATGTGTTTTGCTTGGAGCATCTTGTATCATAGGATTCTTTTATTTTTGTTGTGTAACAATCATCCTTGCTGCACACCTTTTTGAGAGAGAGAGACATGCACCCACCGTGATTTTGCTAGAATGCTCATAGTGTTTCACATATATCTTTTGAGCTAGATACTTTTGCTCTAGTGCTTCACTTATATCTTTTGAGCTAGATACTTTTGCTCTTTTGCTTCAATTATATCTTTAGAGCACAACGGTGCGTGATTTGGTAGTTGGCTTATGCTATTAAAGTAGTCCCATGTGCTAGGTACTCAAATAGGATGCAAAAACCTCCATGTGCATTGAGTAGAAAGAGAAGTTTTGATTCCTCTCAATTAGTTTTGAGACACGGATTCGGTAATATTGAGAGTTATGTTAGTAGGGTGTTGCGAACCTAGAAATACTTGTGTTGAAGTTAGTGATTCCCTGTAGCATGCACTTATGGTGAACCTCTATGTTAGGAAGTAGGAGCATAATTGATCTATTGATTGTCATCCTTTGTGTTGAGGTCGGGATCGCGCGATGGTTTACACCTACCAACCCTTCACTCGGAGTATGCGTTTAGCACTTTGTTTTGATTACTAATAAAAACTTTTGCAACAAGAATGTGAGTTCTTTATGACTAATGTTGAGTCCATGGTATAGATGCACTTTCACCTTTAACCATTACTAGTCTCTCTAGCGCCGCGCAATTCTCGCCGGTGCACAAACCCACCAAATTCCTTCCTCAAAACATCCACCATACCTACCTACTATGGCATTTTCATAGCCATTCCGAGATATATTGCCATGCAACTACCACCGTTCCGTCTAATGACTTGTGTCGTCACTCTCATATTGCCATTGCATGATCATACTAGATCGTTGCACATCCCGGTACACTGCCGGAGGCATTTCCTATGGAGTCATCATCATTTTGGTCTTTGAGATTTCAGTAACTAAAAAGTGTGATGATCATCATTATTAGAGCATTGTACCATGTGAGGAAAAAAAATAGGCCAAAGAGCCCAAAAACAAAAAAAAAGAGAGAAAAGAAAAAAAGAGGCCTAAGAGCCCAAAAAATGAGAGAAA
The DNA here is from genome assembly GCF_904849725.1 of Hordeum vulgare subsp. vulgare. Classification (NCBI taxonomy): domain Eukaryota; kingdom Viridiplantae; phylum Streptophyta; class Magnoliopsida; order Poales; family Poaceae; genus Hordeum; species Hordeum vulgare. The sequence continues at coordinate 82,635,125 of NC_058519.1, forward strand.
AACAGAGAAGGGACAATGCTACTATCTTTTTCCACACTTGTGCTTCATAATAGCACCATGTTCTTCATGATTGTGAGCTTCTTGCTTTGTCACTACTATATGCTAGTGGGAATCTTCGTTTTATAACTTGGCTTGTATATTCCAATGATGGGCTTCCTCAAAATTGCATTAGGTCTTCGTGAGCAAGCAAGTTGGATGCACACCCACTAGTTTTCCCTTGAGCTTTCACATACTTATAGCTCTAGTGCATCTCTTGTATGGCAATCCCTACTCATTCACATTGATATCTATTAATGGGCATCTCCATAGCCTATTGATACGCCGAGTCAATGTGACCATCTCCTCCTTTTTGTCTCACAACTACCACCACAATCTATTCCACCTATAGTGGTATATCCATGGCTCGCGCTCATCTATTGCATGATAGTTATAAAAAGTTTGAGAAAGTAAGAGTGCGAAAACAATTACTTGGCAATTCCGGGGTTGTGCATGATTTACATTAGTTGTGTGAGGATGATGGAGCATAGCCAGACTATATGTTTTTGTAGGGATAACTTTCTTTGGCCTTGTTATTTTGAAAGTTCATGATTACTTTGCTAGTTTGCTTGAAGTATTATTGTTTTCATGTCAATAGCAAACTATTGTTTTGAATCGTACGAATCTGAACATTCATGCCACGTGAAATAAGTTGCAAAGGACAACTATGCTAGGTAGCATTCCACATCAAAAATTCGTTCTTTATCACTTCCCTACTCAAGGGCGAGCAGGAGTTAAGCTTGGGCATGCTTGATACGTCTCCAACGTATTTATAATTTTTGATGGTTTCATGCTATTATCTTGTCAAACTTTGCATGTTTTGCATGCCTTTTATTTATTTTCTGGGACTAACCTATTAACTCAGTGCCAAGTGCCAGTTCCTGTTTTTTCCATGTTTTTGACCCCTTTCAGAGGAGATTTTGAAACGGAGTCCAAACGGAAGAAAATCCAAGAAAAGATTTTTTCTGGAACGGAAGAAGATCGGAGAGCTTGGGGGCCAAGCCAGAAGAGCCACACGGGCCCCACAAGCCCCCACCCCGCGGCCAGGGGGCGTACGCGCCATGCAGGCTCGTGGGCCCCCTGGAGGTCCCCTGACCTAGATCTTGCACCTATAAATTCCCAAATATTCCCAAAAACATTAGGGGAGCATCGTAATCACTTTTCCACCGCCGCAAGCTTCTGTCTCCGCAGGATCCCATCTGGGGCACGTCCTGGTGCCCTGCTGGAGGGGGGATTCAGACAAGGAAGGCTTCTCCATCAACACCATGACCTCTCCGATGATGCGTGAGTAGTTCACCATAGACCTACGGGTCCATAGCTAGTAACTAGATGGCTTCTTCTCTCTCTTGGATCTTCAATACAAAGTTCTCCATGATCTTCATGGAGATCTATCCGATGTAATCTTCTTTTGCGGTGTGTTTGTCGAGATCCGATGAATTTTGGATTTATGATCAGATTATCTATGAATCTTATTTGAGTTTCTTCTGATCTCTCTTATGCATGATTTCATACCTTGTAATTCTCTTCGAGTTGTGGGTTTTGTTTGGCCAACTAGATCTATGATTCTTGCAATGGGAGAAGTGCTTGGTTTTAGGTTCATACCGTGCGATGACCTCACCCAGTGACAGAAGGGGTAGCGAGGCACGTATCGTGTTGTTGCCATCAAGGGTAAAAAGATGGGGTTTTCATCATTGGTTTGAGATTATCCCTCTACATCATGTCATCTTGCTTAAAGCATTACTTTGTCCGTCATGAATTCAATACACTAGATGCATGCTGCATAGCGCTCGGTGTGTGGAGTAATAGTAGTAGATGCAGAAAGTATTGGTCTACTTGTCTCGGACGTGATGCCTATATGCTAGATCATTGCCTTAGATATTGTCATGACTTTGCGCGGTTCTATCAATTGCTCGACAGTAATTTGTTCACCCACAGTGATATTTGCTATTTTGAGAGAAGCCTCTAGTGAACACTATGGCCCCCAGGGTCTACTCCAAACCATAATTTCAGCCTTACACTTTTTACTTTGTTGCACTTTCCGCCTTCAGATCTCACTTTGCAAACAATCTTGAAGGGATTGACAACCCCTTTGAAGCGTTGGGTGCAAGCTTGTTTGTGTTTGCGCAGGTACTTTGGACTTGACGAGGCCCTCCTTTTGGTTCGATACCTTGGTTCTCAAAGTGAGGGAAATACTTACTGCTCCTATGCTGCATCACCCTTTCCTCTTCAAGGGAAAAACCGACGCAAACCAGAGAAGTAACAAGAAGAATTCCTACGCGCCAGGGAAGGACTTTTGTTGCCGCAGCAGTATGTGACTCCTCCATTGGTCCAATTAGTTTTTGCTCTAGTGCCTTATACGTCGCGTATTTTTTCTACCTTGGTGACCCTGTTCTTGATCTTTGCATGCTAATTTTAGCTGGTCCCAAGTAGTTTTGATGCATGATATGGCTTCTAGGCACTTGTGGGAGTAGTTGCTACGAGTTTAGTTGAGCCTTGTTCACTTTTCCTTTGAGTCACTGAAAATTTCAGAAAAGGAAGATGTTCAGGAGAAACTATCATGGTGGTTCCTCAAGCAAGAGAAGTCCCCGTCTTGCGATTCGGGAGCCCGATCCTTACCAACCAAGGAATGCACAGGTACAACCGTGTGAATGGCCTTCTGATGAATTCATGATTGAGGCAGGTTTCAAAGACGAGTTTGATACACTTGTTCACAATGTTGGACTCGAAGAATTCATCTTCGATAAATGTGAATAGTATGTTACTCTCACTGCCTATTTTGTTCGTAGATTCGAATTTTTAGCTGGCTGTGACACATCTGTACTGTTTGATCTCTATGACAAATCATATACCATGGATTTAGAGGATTTCAATAGAGTTTGCAAGATACCTGTTTGGGGTAGTCTCAATGATCCTCCTAAATCTTCGGTTAGAGATTTTTTTCTCTGGTATAACGGTCGGAGAAACTAGAGATATTACACAGGCTACCATGGGGAGCATTCATTTTCCCGCCTTGCATTACTTTGCCCTCTTCATAGGCAGATGCATTAATGGCAAGATTGAGCATTGTCACCTCTGCGCACCCGACCTTAGTATTCTTAAGAGCGCAGTAACGGGTGATAGAAGTTCCAACATGGGAGCTATAATAGCAAGGAGGCTGAATAATAATGCTAATGAAGGGGATTTCTTTGGTGGGATCTATGCCACTCGCATAGCAAATTTTCTTGGAGTACCCATCCGCGAACGAGATCCCCCGCTCCATGCAGCTTTCCTTGATTGTGCCGCTTTGACACACTATCAGTTCCTTGAGAGGGATGATGAATCCCTCCTATACCGGTTAAAATTTAACCGGCAGCGTGTTTTCCATATTACCCTTCCTGCTCCTGCCTTTTTTGACTTTCAGTTAAAACATAGATATTACATAACCAAAGGAGAGGCAGAGGAGTATGAGAGGGAGGCAAAGGCTGCTCGCCTCCATGAGGCAGCTATTCAGGCGGTAGCTGCAACACTCCCGTACAACCCCCATTATGATTTTGGGTATCGCCCGGACCATCCATAGGAGTAGACCCATTTAGGGCAAAAGCCTAAGCTTGGGGGAGTACGTGTTTCTCACCGACTTTATATTCATGCTCACACTTTCACTTTAATATCGGTGTTCACACTTGGCCACTGTATCATCCATGTTAGTTTATTTCTTTTTCTTGCTTTCTTATCGTGTGTTTGTCTAGTTTGAGAAAACCCAAAAAGATTTCTCATTCTTCTTTTCCTTGTTTGGAGCTTTCCCGTGTAAATAGTTTTCTTTTTCTTTGGGTCAAGGTAGAAGACCATGGTTACAATGTTTAGTGGCTCCCGCATGCATATCTGTTTATATGTCAAAGAGCCATATTACTTTGTCTTCTCCTTTGTGTTTGCCTGCAGATTCCAGCTTAGTCCAATGCACGAGCACTCATGTTATTGTTCACATCATTCGGTCGTGCAAGTGAAAGGCAATAATGACGATATATGATGAAGTGACTGAGCCTGGAAAAGCTGGTCTGAACTCGATCTATTTTGTTATTGTAAATATGACCGGCTCATCGTTCCTGATTCAGCTTTGTTGTGAGACAAACATGTTTGCAATAACAACTTAGAGATCATAGTTTCTGATGCCATGCTTAATTAGCTAGGAGTTTATAATGGTTTGTCTTGGATGCCAACATGAATCTCGAGATGATTATGATGTAGTATGATAGGATGGTATCCTCCTTTGAATGATTCAAGTGGCTTGACTTGGCACATGTTCACGCATGTAGTTGAAACAAAATCAACATAGCCTCTATGATATTCATGTTTATGGTGATTTATGTCCTACTCATGCTTGCACTCAATGTTGGTTAATCTCAATGCATATTTATGACTCTTGTCGCTCTCTAGTTGGTCGCTTCCCAGTCTTTTGGTAGCCTTCACTTGTACTAAGCGGGAATACTGCTTGTGCATCCACTTCCATAAACCCAAAGTTGTTCCATATGAGTCCACCATACCCACCTATATGCGGTATCTACCTGCCGTTCCAAGTAAATTTGCATGTGCCACTCTCTAAATCTTCAAGAAATAATCTGTTTTGCATGCCCGAACCACTCATGTGGTGACAGGGGGCTATCAGTATCTTCCATGCTAGGCGTGTTATCCTCGATATATATTTATTCACTATTATTCACGAGAAAGGGGTCGGTAATTGGAATGCCCAGTTCCATGCTCAAATCGAAAAGATAATTGCAAACAAAACTCCCCCCTGGATTGTTGTTGGTATGGACGGCACCTGAGTATCCGGCTAGTCATGGATTGTGATTGATCGGTGGTGGGGGAGTCAAAACTTTACTTTTCTGTTTGGGAACCACCTATAGCATGTGTAGCGTGGAAGATGGTGAAAACTCTTGGTCATTGCGTTGACAATGAAAGCATGCCATCCAAAATTATTATCTCTGTTTTCAAAGCTTGAGCTCTAGCACCTCTGCAAATCAATGCTTCCCTTTGCGAAGGGCCTGTCTATTTATGTTTCTGTTGAGTCATCCTCTTCTTACAAAATCACCAGTTAGAGAGCACCTCTGTAATTTTTATGCTTTGATTTTGACTGATATTGAGTATGACTGTGACTGGATCTTCTTTGCCATGAATTACAATGTTTAGTCAGCCCTTCGTCTTTGAAGGTGCTCTGGATTTATGTTTTGTGGTCTCAGAAAGAGCTAGCTAGATACCATCTGTTCACACTGCTTCATGCTTGTTGTGATTGAAGTGTTGACGTTTGAAACTTATTATTATTGCCCGCTAGTTGATTATGCCATTGATATGAGTTTACCGTGAGACCTAGATGTCATTTGCTTATGTGGTTAGCTTGTGATCTTGCTGAAATTATGGATATGAGTTAGACATAGTTGCAACAACAAGATCAAACAGAGTTCGTAAAAGTTTTTCTTTTGTCTCTTTCAGTTTGTCAAAGTAATTGCTTGAGGACAATCAAGGTTTTAAGCTTGGGGGAGTTGATACGTCCCGTCGTATCTACTTTTACAAACTCTTTTGCCCTTGTTTTGGACTCTAATTTGCATGATTTGAATGGAACTAACCCGGACTAAAGCTGTTCTCAGCAGAATTGCCATGGCGTTGTTTTGGCGCAGAAAAAAAAGTTCTCGGAATACCCTGGAAATTTACGTGGATTTTTTGTGGAATATATAAAAATACTAGCGCAAGAATCAACCAGAGGGGTGGAGCTGACAGCCCACAAGCCCACCAGGCGCGGGCCCCCCTGGTCGCGCCTGGTAGGCTTGTGGGGCCCACGTTGCTCCACCTTCTCCAATCTCACCTCTATTTAGTCCCTTTCGTCCGAAAAAATATCAAGGAGAAGAGTTCATCGCGTTTTACGATACGGAGGCGCCGCCACCTCCTGTTCTTCCTCTGGAGGGCAGATCTTGAGTCCGTTCTGGGCTCCAGAGAGGGGAGATCGTCGCCATCGTCATCACCAACCTTCCTTCATCGCCAATTCCTTGATGCTCTTCACCGTTCGTGAGTAATCTCATCGTAGGCTTGCTGGACGGTGATGGGTTGGATGAGAACTATCATGTAATCGAGTTAGTTTTGACGGGGATTGATCCCTAGTATCCACTATGTTATGAGATTGATGTTGCTACTACTTTGTCATGCTTAATGCTTGTCACTAGGGCCCGAGTGCCATGATTTCAGATCTGAACCTATTATGTTCTTGCCAATATATGTGTGTTCTTGATCCTATCTTGCAAGTTGTAGTCACCTACTATGTGTTATGACCCGGCAACCCCGAAGTGACAATAGCCGGAACCACTCTCGGAGATGACCATAGTACGAGGATTTCATGTATTCACCAAGTGTCAATGTGTTGGTCCAGTTCTTTATTAAAAGGAGAACCTTAATATCCCGTAGTTTGCATTAGGACCGCGCTGCCATAGGAGGGATGGACAATAGATGCCATGCAAGTTCTTTTCCCTAAGCACGTATAACTACATACGGAATACATGCCTACATTACATTGACAAACCGGAGCTAGTTACTTATCTCTTCGTGTTATAATTGTTGCATGATGAATACCATTCGGCATAATCATCCATCACCAATCTAATGCCTACGAGTTTTTCCTACTGGTCCTTGCTACATTACTTTGCTCCTACTGTTGTCACTCCTGCTACTGTTAGTCTGTTGCTAGTGTTGTTACTTTGTTGCTACTGGTTACCGTTGCTACTGTTGCTATCACACTACTCTTCTACTGATACTTTTCTGCAGATACTAAATCTTTTAGGTGTGGTTGAATTGACAACTCAACTGCTAATACTTGAGAATATTCTTTGGCTTCCCCTTCTGTCGAATCAATAAATTTGGGTTGAATACTCTACCCTCGAAAACTGTTGCGATCCCCTATACTTGTGGGTTATCAGCAGGATATATATAACTTTGTGCAAGTTGAAGAAGATAGTCTCCCACAAGCTTGGGGGAGGCTTGTCCAGCTACTGAATGCTTTGCCTGATCACCCTCTTGAGAAGAATGAAATCCTTGATATCTTTTATAATGGACTAACCGATGCTTCTAGGGACCACCTAGATAGTTGTGATGGTTGTGTTTTCAGGGAACAAACTGTGGAACAAGATGAAATTCTATTGACTAATATCTTGAGCAATGATAATGCTTGGACTATTCCTGAACCACCTCCGAAGCCAACTCCGAAGAAAAGAGGTATTCTATTCCTCAGTCCTGAAGATATGCAAGAAGCCAAGAAATCTATGCAAGAGAACGGTAAATCTGAAGATGTTAAGAATCTACCATCTATCGAAGAGACACATGGTCTTGATAACCCGACACAGGTAATAGAGGTAAATTCTTTTCGTAGATTCAATGAGAGTGATATTCCGTTTGATAAACCCGCTAGCTTATGCTTAGATGAATTTGATAACTTTGTTGCCAAACAACGAAGTTTCAATGATTATGTTAGCACACAATTGGAACAAAATGCTCGCATGATTAATCATTTAAGTGCTTGTGTGGATAGAAACGTGAATGATCTTAAGCTTTTGAGTAAGCATGCCTCCATGGTCACTACTCAAGTAGAACAAGTACTTAAGGCTCAAAATGACTTGCTCAATGAGTTGAATGACAATTATGTTAGAGTCATCACTAGAGGTGGTAGAATGACTCAGGAACCTTTGTATCCTGAGGGCCATCCTAAGAGAATTGAACAAGATTCTCAAGGAGTTAGCACTGAGGCACCTAGTCATCCTAGTAATAGGAAGAAAAAGAAAGATGATAGGAACTTGAGTGCTAGCAAACCTGCTGCTGTTACACCTGAGAATCCAAATGATATCTCTGTTTCTGATGCCGAAACACAATCTGGTGATGAACATGATCCTAGTTATAATATCGATAGTGGTGTTCATGATGATGCTCAACCTAGTAATGATAAGGATGTGGACATTGAACCTGTTGTTGATCTTGATAACCCACAACCTAAGAACAAGAGATACGATAAGAACGACTTCATTACTAGGAAGCATGGTAAAGAAAGAGAACCATGGGTTTAGAAACCCATGCACTTTCCTCCCAAACCATCTAAGAAAAAGGATGATGAGGATTTTGAGCACTTTGTTGAAATGATTAGACCTGTCTTTTTGCAAATGCGTTTGACAGATATGCTCAAAATGTCTCCTTATGCTAAGTACATGAAAGATATTGTGACTAATAAAAGGAAGATACCTTAGGTTGAGATTTCCACCATGCTTGCTAATTACACCTTCAAGGGTGGAACTCCTAAGAAACTAGGTGATCCCGGAGTGCCCACTATACCTTGCTCCATTAAAGGAAATTATGTTAGAACTGCTTTATGGGATCTTGGAGCTGGTGTTAGTGTTATGCCTATCTCTATTTATCGTAGACTTGAGTTGGATAAGTTGACACCCACTGAAATGTCTTTGCAAATGGCCGACAAATCAACTGCCTTTCCTATCGGCATTTGTGAGGATGTGCCTGTTGTGGTTGCTAACGTTACTATCTTAATAGACTTTGTTATTCTGGATATTCCCAAGGATGATTCCATGGCGATCATCCTTGGAAGACCCTTTTTAAACACTGCAGGGGCTGTTATTGATTGCGATAAAGGCAATGTCACTTTCCATGTTAATGGTAATGAGCATACGGTGCACTTTCCGAGGAAACAATATTGAGTACATTGCATCAATGCTATTGAAAGAACTTCATCAATTCTTATCGGGAGCTTTGAATGCCCTATTCCTACTGTCAAGATGAAGTATGATTTACTTGTAGGGGATATGCACATCCCCGTTGAGGTAACCTAGTGATTATTCGAAAATTCTCCAGTTTTATGCGATTCGAAAAATGTTTATCAAGGAGACTTGATCAACCTCATTGACATATTTCTTCTGATGACCATGAGATGGATGAATCTAGGAGTCACAACCTTGTGTTCCCAACTTTTACTTTCTGTTGTTTAGAAGAAAAATGATAAATTTAGCTTTATTTTCCTATTTTTTGCTTTTTGCGTCGCTTAGAAAAGTGTCCCGAAAATAAAAGTTCTTCAAATGCCCTGAAATTCAAGTATGATTTTTCTGGAATTTTTGAAAATTTCTGAGATAGAGAGCTAGTCAGGGGGATGCACCTGTGGGCCACAAGCCTAGGAGGTGCGGGCACCCTCCTGGCCGCGCCTGGCAGGCTTGTGGGCCCCACGTGGCCCCCTTCCACTTATTCCAGCTCCCATCTCCTTCTTCTACCTCTAGAAAAAATCATTCCACAACTCAAACCCGTGTTCTTGCTCTTCTTGCTGCATTTTTTGATCTCCTTGTGCAAAGCCCCCTTTCACCAAGTTGTTTTGGGGGAATTGTTCCTTGGTATGTGACTCCTCCATTGGTCCAATTAATTTTTGCTCTAGTGCTTTATTCGTCGCGTATTTTTGCTGCCATGGTGACCCTGTTCTTGACCTTTGCATGCTAATTTTAGTTGGTCCCAACTAGTTTTGATGCATGATATGGCCTCTAGACACTTGTAGTAGTAGTTGCTATGAGTTTTGTTGAGCCTTGTTCACTCTTCTTTTGAGTCACTAAAAATTTCAAAAAAAGAAGATGTTCAGAAAAAACTATCATGGTGGTTCCTCAAGCCAAAGGGGTCCCCGTGTCGTGATTCGGGAGTCCGATCCTTATCAGCCGAGTACCAGACGCGAGTTTACCAGTTGGAACCAGAGGAGTTCACCTAGCAGTGGCATCCTTAGTACACTCAGAAGTACCCCGGAGACGGTTACTTCCCTCCGTGGGAGTAGACCAACTTAGGACCAAAGCCTAAGCTTGGGGGAGTACGTGTTTCTCACCGACTTTATATTCATGCTCACACTTTCACCTTGTTAGTCGGTGTTCACACCTTGCCACTGTATCATCCATGCTAGTTTATTTCTTTTTCTCGCTTTCTTCTCGTGTGTTTGTTTAGATTGAGAAAAACAAAAAAAATTAGTTGCAAGCTTACTTTCCAGCTTGCTTAGTGGTGTTTAAACAACAAAACCCAAAAACATTTCCCGTTCTTATTTTGCTTCTTGGGAGATTTCCCGTCTAAATAGTTTTCTTTTTCTTTGGGTCAAGGTAGAAGACCATGGTTAAAATGTTTAGTGGCTCTCCCATGCATATTTGTTTATCCGTCAAAGAGACATATTACTTTGTCTTCTCCTTTGAGTTTGCTTGCAGATTCTAGCTTAGTCCAATGCACGAACACTCTCATTATTATTCACATCATTCGATCGTGCAAATGAAAGGCAATAATGACGATATATGATGAAGTGACGGATCCTGGAAAAGCTGGTATGAACTCGATCTATTTTGTTTTTGTAAATATGACTAGCTCATCGTTCCTAATTCAGCATTGTTATGAGAGAAACATGTTTGCAATGAGAACTTAGAGAACATAGTTTCTGATGCCATGCTTAATTAGCTAGGAGCTTATAATGGTTTGTCTTGATTGCCAACATGAATTTCAAGATGATTATGATGTAGTATGATAGGATGGTATCCTCCTTTGAATAATTCAAGTGGCTTGACTTGGCGCATGTTTACGTATGTAGTTGAAACAAAATCAACAGCGCCTCTATGATATTCATGTTTATGGTGATTTATGTCCTACTCATGCTTGCACTCAATGTTGGTTAATTTCAATGCATGTTGATGACTGTTGTCGCTCTCTAGTTGGTCGCTTCCCAGTCATTTGCTAGCCTTCACTTGTACTAAGCGGGAATACTGCTTGTGCATCCACTTCCGTAAACCCAAAGTTGTTCCATATAAGTCCACCATACCAACCTATATGCGCTATCTACCTGCCGTTCCAACTAAATTTTCATGTGCGACTCTCTAAACCTTCAAGTAATAATCTGTTTTGTATGCCCGAACCGCTGATGTGGTGATAAGGGGCAGTCAGTATCTTCCATGCTAGGGGTGTTATCCTCGATACGTGTTTATTCACTATCACGCACGAGAAAGGGGCCGGTAATTGGAATGCCCAGTTCCATGCTCAAATCGAAAAGATAATTGCAAACAAAACTCCCCCTGGATTGTTGTTGGTATGGAAGGCACACGAGGATTCGGCTAGTCGTGGAGTGTGATTGATCGGTGGTGGGGGAGTCAAAACTTTACTTTTCTGTTTGGGAACCGCCTATAATATGTGTAGCATGGAACATGGTGAAAACTCTTGGTCATCGCGTTGACAATGAAAGCATACCACCCAAAATTATTTATCTCTGTCTTCAAAGCTTGAGCTCTGGCACCTCTACAAATCAATGCTTCCCTCTATGAAGGGCCTATCTATTTGTGTTTCTGTTGAGTCATCCTCTCCTTATAAAGGCACCAATTAGAGAGCACCTCCGTCCTTTTTATGCTTTGCTATTAATTGTTATTGAGTATGACTGTGACTGGATCTTCTTTGCCATGAATTACAATGTTCAGTCAGCCCTTGGTCTTTGAAGGTACTCTGCATTTATATTTTGCAGTCTCAGAAAGAGCTAGCGAGATACCATCTGTTCATATTTCTTCATGATTGTTTCGATTGAAGTGTCGATGTTTGAAACTTATTATTATTGCTTGCTAGTTGATTTTGCCATTTTTATGAGTTTACCATGAGACCTAAATGTCATTGCTTATGTGGTTAGCTTATGATCTTGCTGAAAATCCGAATATGAGTTAGACATAATTACAGCAACAAGATCAAACAGAGTTCGTAAAAGTTTTTCTTTTGTCTCTTTCAGTTTGTCAACTGAATTGCTTGAGGACAAGCAAGGCTTTAAGCTTGGGGGAGATGATACGTCTCCATCGTATCTACTTTTCCAAACTCTTTTGCCCTTGTTTTGGATTTTAATTTGCATGATTTGAATGAAACTAACCCAAACTGACATTGTTTTCAGCAGAATTGCCATGGTGTTGTTTTTGCGCAGAAATAAAAGTTCTTGGAATGACCAAGAAATTTACGAGGAATTTTTTTGGAATATATAAAAAATATTGGCGCAAGAATTACCTGGAGGGACAGAGCCAGGAGCCCACAAGCCCAGGAGGCGCGCCCCCCTGGCCGCGCGTGGTAGGCTTGTGAGGCCCTCGTGGCTCCGCCGCCTCCAACTCCAGCTCTATATATTCTCTCTCGCCCGGAAAAACTTAAGAGAGAAGAGTTCATCACGTTTTACGATACGGAGCAGCCGCCACCATGTGTTCTTCCTCTGGAGGGCAGATCTGGAGTCCGTTCTGGACTTCGGAGAGGGGAAATCGACGTCGTCATCATCGCCAACCATCCTTCATCGCCAATTCCATGATGCTCTTCACCTTTCGTGAGTAATCTAACCGTAGGCTTGCTGGACAGTGATGGGTTGGATGAGATCTATCATGTAATCGAGTTAGTTTTGATGGGGATTGATCCCTAGTATCCACTATGTTTTGATTGATGTTGCTACTACTTTGCTATGCTTATTGCTTGTCACTAGGGCCCGAGTGCCATGATTTCAGATCTGAACCTATTATGTTTTCATCAATATATGTGTGTTCTTGATCCTATCTTGCAAGTTGTAGTCACCTACTATGTGTTATGACCCAACAACCCCGGAGTGACAATAGCCGGAACCACTCCCGGAGATGACCATAGTATGAGGAGTTCATGTATTTACTAAGTGCTAATGCTTTGTTCCAGTTCTCTATTAAAAGGAGACCTTCATATCCCTTAGTTTCCATTAGGACCCCGCTGCCACGGGAGGGATGGACAGTAGATGGCAAGCAAGTTCTTTTCCATAAGCACGTATGACTCTATACGGAATACATGCCTACATTACATTGACGAACTGGAGCTAGTTACATATCTCCCCATGTTATAACTGTTACATGATGAATGTCATCCGACATAATTATCCATCACCGATCCAATTCCTACGAGCTTTTCCTACTAGTACTTGCTACGTTACTTTACCGCTACTGTTGTCACTGCTGCTACTGTTACCGCTGCTGCTGTCGCTACTGCTACTGTTACCATTGCTACCATTACTAGCACGCTACTTTGCTACTGAAACTTTGCTGCAGATACTAAGTCTTTCAGGTGTGGTTTAATTGACAACTCAATTGCTAATACTCGAGAACATTCTTTGGCTTTGCCTTGTGTCGAATCAACAAATTTGGGTTGAATACTCTACCCTCGAAAACTGTTGCGATCCCCTATACTTGTGGGTTATCAGTCCTTCATTGAAAAACTCTTATTCAAATAATCCGTTACGCTTACCAAAAATTCTACATTGTTTCCAATCAGCAATATGTCATCCACATATAATATTAGAAACGCTATAGAGCTCCCACTCACTTTCTTGTAAATACAAGCTTCTCTATAAACTTGTATAAACCCAAACGCGTTGATCACCTCATCAAAGCATCGATTCCAACTCCGAGATGCTTGCACCAGTCCATAAATGGATTGCTGGAGTTTGCATACTTTGTCAGCATTCTCTGGATCGACAAAACCTTCCGGTTGCATCATATACAACTCTTCCTTAAGGAAACCGTTAAGGAACGTTGTTTTGACATCCATATGCCAAATTTAATAATCGAAAAATGCAGCTATTGCTAACATGATTCTGACGGACTTAAGCATCACTACGGATCAAAAAGTCTCGTCATAGTCAAATCCTTGAACTTGTTAAAAACCCTTTGCCACAAGTCGAGCTTTATAGAAGGTGGCATTAACGTCCGTGTTCATCTTCTTCTTAAAGGTCCATTTATTCCGAATGGCCTTTCGAACTTCAGGTAATAATTCCAAAGTCCATAATTTGTTTCCATACATGGATCCTATCTCGGATTTCATGGCCTCTAACCATTTGTTGGAATCCTGGCCCAACATCGCTTCTCCATAGCTCGTATATTCATCGTTGTCCAAAAACATGATTGATAAGACATGGTTATCGTACCAGTCAGGAGCAGTACATGCCCTTTTCGACCTATGAGGTTGGATAACAACTTGATCTGAAGCTACATGATCATCATCATCGGCTTCCTCTTCAACTGATGTAAGATGCACAGGAACATATTTTTGCGCTGCGCTACTCCCTGGTTGAAGTAAAGGTTCTACAACCTCATCAAGTTCTATCTTCCTCCCACTCAATTCTTTCAAGAGAAACTCTTTCTCGAGAAAAGTTCTGTTTTTAGCGACAAATAGTTTGCCTTCGGATATGAGATAGAAGGTATACCCAACTATATCTTTTGGGTATCCTATGAAGACACATTTCTCTACTTTGGGTTCCAGCTTTTCAGGATGAAGCTTTTTTGACACAAGCATCGCATCCCAAAACTTTAAGAAATGACAACTTTGGTTTCTTGCCAAACCATATTTCATATGGCATTGCCTCAACGGATTTTGATGGTGCCCTATTTAAAGTGAATGCAGGTGTCTCTAATGCATAACCCCCAAACGATAACGACAAATCGGCAAGAGACATCATAGAACGCACCATATCCAATAAAGTATGATTACGACGTTCGGACACACCTTTACGCTATGGTGTTCCAGGCGGTGTCAACTGTGAAACAATTCCACTCTGTCTTAAGTGAGTGCCAAACTCATAACTCAAATATTCTCCTCCTCGATCAGATCATAGGAATTTAATCTTCTTGTTACGATGATTCTCAACTTCACTCTAGAATTGCTTGAACTTTTTAAACGTTTCAGACTTGTGTTTCATCAAGTAAATATACCCATATCTACTTAAGTCATCGATGAAGGTGAGAAAATAATGATATCCACCGCGTACCTCAATGCTCAACAAACTGCACACATCAGTATTTATGATTTCCAATAAGTCACTTGTGCACTCCATTGTTCGGGAGAACGGAGTCTTAGTCATCTTGTCCATGAGGCATGGTTCACGTGTGTCATGTGATTCAAAATCAAGTGACTCCAAAAGTCCATCAACAAGGATTTTCTTCATGGGTTTTACACCAATATGACCTAAGCAGCAGTGCCACAAGAAAGTGCTACTATCATTATCAACTCTACATCTTTTGGCATCAATGTTATGAACATGTGTATCATCACTATCGAGATTCAATAAGAACAAACCCCTCACATTGGGTGCATGACCATAAAAGATATTACTCATTTAATAGAATAACCATTATTCACTTATTTAAATGAGTAACCATCTCACAATAAAGAAGATCCAGATATATTATTGATGCTTAACGCAGGCACTAAATAGCAGTTATTCAGGTTCATCACTAATCCCGATGTTAATTGAAGTCAGTGGGCCGACGGCGATGGCATCAACCTTGGAACCATTTCCCACGCGCATCGTCACTTCGTCCTTCATCAACCTCCATCTATTCCGTAGTTCCTACGTTGAGTTGCAAATGTGAGCAGCCGAACCGGTATCAAATACCGAGGCACTGCAACGAGAGTTGGTGAGGTACACATAAATAACATCTATATCATATATACCTTGTTTGGTGTTGGCTTCCTTCTTGTCGGCCAGATACTTGGGGCAATGCCGCTTCTAGTGACCAGTCCCTTTGCAATGAAAGCACTCAGTTTCCGGCTTGGGTCCAGCCTTGGGTTTCTTCATGGGAGGGGAAACTGCTTTGCCACTCTTCTTGGAGTCACCCTTCTTGCCCTTGCCATTTTTCTTGAAACTAGTGGTTTTATTGACCATCAACACTTGATGTTCCTTCATAATTTCTGACTCAGCGACTTTCAGCATCGCAAACAGCTTGACGACTGATTCATTCATCCCTTGCATATTGTAGTTTAACACAAAGCCTTTATAGCTAGGTGGCAGTGATTGAAGAACCATGTCAGTGATTGCCTCTCGCAGGAGAACAACTCCCAACTCAGCCAGATGGTTGGAATACCCAGACATTCTGAGTATGTGTTCACTGACATACCCATTCTCCTCCATCTTGCAAGCATAGAACTTATCAGAGGTTTCATACCTCTCGATCCAGGCATTTTTCTCAAAAATGAACTTCAACTCTTGGAACATCGCATATGCTCCATGACGTTCGAAATGTCTTTGAAGTCCTGGTTCTAAGCCATACAAAATCGCACACCGAACTACTGAGTATTCATCCATACGCGATTGTGAGACGTTCATAACGTCTTCAGCCGCCAAGAGGGGAGGGCGCATCACCAAGAGGTGCATCAAGGACATAATCCTTTTGGGAAACCGTGAGGAAAATCCTCAGATTTCGGGCCTAGTCTACAAAGTTACTCCCATCATCTTTCAACTTGTCTTTCTCTAGGAACGCATTAAAATTCAGGGGTGCTATTGTGAGAGCTATTGATGTACAACATAAATTTGCAAAGATTTCTTGGACTATTGTTCAAGTAATGAGTTTAGTTAATCATATTACTAAAATCCTCCCACTCAAATTGACATCCCTCTAGTGATTCGAGTGACACATGATCCAAATTCACCAACCCAAGTCCCATAATCACGTGAGATGAGTTGGCATCAATGGTGAGCATCTCTATGTTGATCATATCTACTATATGACTCGTGTTTGACCTTTCGGTCTCTTGTGTTGCGAGTACATGTCTTTACATGCTAGGCTCGTCAAGTTTAACCTGAGTGTTCCGCATGTGCAAAACTTCCTTGGACCCGTTTATGTGAATGTAGAGTCTATCACACCCGATCATCATGTGGTGTATCAAAATGACAAACTTTCTCAACGGTGCACACTCGGGGAGAACACAATTTTATCTTGAAACTTTAGTGAGGGATCACCTTATAATTCTACCGTCGTTCTAAGCAAAACAAGGTGCATAACAAGGATTAACATCACATGCAGATCATAAGTGACATGATATGGCCATGATCTTGTGCTTTTGATCTCCATCTCCCAAGCACCGGCATGATCTCCATCTCATCGGCACAACACCATGATCTCCATCATCGTGTTGCCATCGAGGTTGTCACGCCAACCATACTTGTACTACTATTGCTACCGTTTAGCGATAAAGTAAACCAATACAAAGTGCTTAATGATTGACATGTGTGTCATACAATAATTAAAGACAACCCTATGGCTCCTGCCGGTTGCTGTAGCATCGACATGCATGTCGATATTAACTATTACAACATGATCATGTCATACATGAAATATATATCATCATGTCTTTGGCCATATCATATCACAACATACCCTACAAAAAGAAGTTAGACGTCCTGTAATTTGTTTTTTCATATTTTACGTGGTTGCTACGGGTATCTAGTAAGAACGCTTCTTAGCTACGCAAAACCAAAAAACCACAACGGTGATATGCAAGTTGCTTTTAACCTTCTACAAGGACCACATTTGTAGAATCCGATTTAACTAAAGTAGGAGAGACACACAACCACCGGCCATCTTTATGAAACAAGTTGCATGTTAGTCGATGGAACCGATCTCTCGTGCGTGGACGAGTAAAGTTGGTTCGGGCCGCTTCATCCAACAATACCGCTGAATCAAGAAAGGACTAAGGAGGGAAGCAATCTGAATATCAACACCCACAAACTCCTTTGTGTTCTACTCGAGATGTCATCTATACATAGACCTAGCTCATGATGCCACTGTTGGGGAACGATGCATGGGAAACAAAAAAAATTCCTACACACGTACAAGATCTATCCATGGTGATGACCATATACGAGAGGAGAGATCGGATCCACATACCCTTGTAGATCGCTAAGCGGGAATCATTAAGAAACACAATTGATGTAGTCGAATCCAAATCTCATGTCATCCCGCGATCCAATCACAATCTAGTGTCAAACGGACATCACCTCTGCATTCAGCACATGTACATCTCGATGATGATCTCCACCTCCTTGATCCACCAAGAGAGGGTGGAGAGGTAGATGAGTTCTTCGACAGCACAACAGCATGGTGGCGGTGTGATGACCCACAAGTGTAGGGGATCTATCATAGTCCTTTTGATAAGTAAGAGTGTCGAACCCAATGAGGAGCAGAAGGATCTGACAAGTGGTTTTCAGCAAGGTATTCTCTGCAAGCACTGAAATTATCGGTAAGAGATAGTTGTGTGATAAGACGATTCGTAGCAAGTAGCAAGTAACAATAGTAACAAAGGTGCAGCAAGATGGCCCAATCCCTTTTGTAGCAAGGGACAAGCCTGGACAAACTCTTATAGGAGGTAAAGCACTCCCGAGGACACATGGGAATTTCTGTCAAGCTAGTTTTCATCATGTTCATATGATTCGCGTTCGCTACTTTGATAGTTTGATATGTGGGTGGACCGGTGCTTGCGTGCTGCCCTTACTTGGACAAACATCCCACTTATGATTAACCCCTCTCGCAAGTATTCGCAACTACGAAAGAAGAATTAAGACAAAGTCTAACCATAGCATTAAACTAGTGGATCCAAATCAGCCCCTTACAAAGCAACACATAAACTAGGGTTTAAGCTTATTTCACTCTAGCAACCCATCATCTACTTACTACTTCCCAATGCCTTCCTCTAGACCCAAATAATGATGAAGTGTTATGTAGTCGATGTTCACCACTAGAAGAAAAACAACATACAACGCATCCAAATATCGAACGAATACCAAATTCACATGACTACTTATAGCAAGACTTATCCCATGTCCTCGGGAACAAAAGTGACTACTCACAAAGCATAATTATGTTCATGCCAGAGAGGTATTGAATAGCATCAAGGATCTGAACATATAATGTTCCACCGAGTAATCCAACTAGCATCAACTACAAAGAGTAATTAACACTACTAGCAACCTTACAAGTACCAATCGGAGTCGCGAGGCGGAGATTGGTTACAAGAGATGAACTAGGATTTGGAGATGAGATCGTGCTGATGAAGATGTTGATGGTGATGAGTCCCCTCCGATGAGAGGAGTGTTGGTGATGACGATGGCAATGATTTCCCCCTCCGGGAGGGAAGTTTCCCCGGCAGGACGGCCCTGCCGGAGCTCTAGATTAGTTCTGCTCAAGTTCCGCCTCATGGCGGCAGTGATTCCTCCTGAAAGCCTCCTCTTGATTTTTTTCTGGAACGAAACCCTACTTATAGCAAAAGAGGGGAGCCAGAGGGCCAACAGGGAGCCCACAAGCCCCCTAGGCGCGGCCAGGGGGTAGGTCGCGCCTAGCAGGCTTGTGGCCTCCTGGTGGCTCCCCTCTCGTACTTCTCCCGTCCAGTATTTTTTATAAATTCCAAAATAATTCCTCGTTGATTTTCATGGCTTTTGGAGTTGCGTAGAATAGGTATCTCAAACTTGCTCCTTTTTCAGGCCAGTATTTCTGCCGTCGGCATTCTCCCTCTTCATGTAAACCTTGTAAAATAAGAGAGAAAAGGCATAAGTATTGTACCGTGAAATGTAATAACAACCCATAAAGCGATAAATATCAACATAAAAGCATGATGCAAAATGGACGTATCAACTCCCCCAAGCTTAGACTTCGCTTGTCCTTAAGAGGAAATCGAGATCAATAAATATGCCCACATGTTTAGAGAGAGAGGTGACGACAAAACAAGATATGGACATGCAGGCATCATGATCATAATTAGAATAACAATATCATCATATAATCTCTCATGCTAAAGTGACAATTCCTTCACAAAGTAAAGTATGGATCAAGAACCTTATTGAGAATTAACAACCAATAGCCTTTAGTCATTGAAGCAATTGCAATTTATCATTACATCGGAAAGAGTCAAATAAGAGCCTGTAAAGCAAATCCACATACTCAATCATCCTTTCGTCTTTTACAATTGCTACAACTCACGTGGTACTCATGAGATCAAAGTTTCAGTCGGAAAGAGAGAAAGATAGGGGCTTCTAGTTTCGCCTCCCAACTATTTACTTCAAGGGTAATGTCAACAATAATAATTCATGAATACTTACTTCCAAGTTGACATATGAATATAGATCTTTCCCTAGCATATGACGTTAGCCAAGATAAAGGCGAAATAAGGAATTGGTGTAGATCACCATGACTCTTTCAAGGGCAAAAAGTAAAGGTACAAGATAGGCCCTTCGCAGAGGGAAGCAGAGGTTGTCATGCACTTTTGAGGTTTGGATGTGTGTCCTCTTAGTGTGAAGGAACGTCACTTTATATTTCCTCCTGTGATAAAGAACTTTATTATGCAGTCTGTCACTTTTATGTCTTCTTCAACACAGTTTCATACAAAGCTTATTTTCCACACACTAATAGATCATACATATTTAGGGAGCAATTTTTATTGCCTGCACCGATGACAAGTTACTTGAGGGATCTTATTCAATCTATAGGTAGGTATGGTGGACTCTCATGGCAAAACTGGGTTGAAGGTTTATGGATGCACAAGTAGTATCTCTACTTAGTGCGTAAGTTTTGGCTGATATGAGGTGGAAGCAAGCGTCACATGCTAAGGGATCTCTAGTCATATAACATTGCTTTAAACCAAGCAAACATAATTCATTATGTTGTCTTCCTTGTCCAACATCTACTTCTAAGCATGTAATAGTTTAGTGAGTGTTCACAATCATAGATGGTGCCGAAGATGATATATTTATATGTGAACCTCTGTTTCTTCATTACTTCCTATTAATTGCAGCAATGACCAAGGTCTACGTTTGTCCACCCACAACAAGTTTCAATCATCATTCTTTTTGTATGTGAGGCCATCACTTCCCATAAGATCATTACATGATCTTTCATGCTTTTGTTCTCTTATTATTCTTTTCCTTAGATCGTGGCATGAGGCAAGGCCCTTAACTAAAACACTCTTTATTATATGACTCACGAACTCGAATACATCGGGGATGACACAAAGCAAAACTCAAGCCTAAAACACTAAGAACTTTATTCTACTAGATAAAGATAAAACCAAAAAGGATCGAACTAAGAGAAGGTAAAGGCAAAAGATGTGATGGTGATACGATACCGTGGAAACTCCCCCAAGCTTGGCACAAGCCAAGGGGATTGCCCATACCCGTGCTTCGTTGTCTTCCTTCGAAGGTGATGGTGGTGGAGTTGTTGCAACCTGGGTTTGATCCTCCGTCTTCCAAGGCATAGGTGCTCCATCATGGAAAGATGATCGAGTCATTGGAATCCTCAAATCTGCAGCCAACCGTATTGATTTAAATCTATACTCATACTCACAGTTTTGGTTCTGCAAGTCATAGATCTGGGCTTGGAGGTGATCAATTCTGTCATAGAGCCTGGAGAGGTGTTTCCCGATGACATTGGCATAGATCTTGTGCTTGTTGGTGAACTCCATGATCAGCATGTGGTTGGCATAGAGTTCGCGTTCCACCATCCCTTGGAACTTGAAGACTTGCATGCTCCATTGCTTTGAGCCTCGCCTCCACGCTTCCGGTCTTGTTGGGCCCCTCAACATCACGGATGTGCAGCACCCCCTCACGCATCTCCATAGATTGAGGGTGTTGCAGCACTCCCGCGAGGTAGGAATTGATGACCTTCTCGAAGAACTTGTCCTTTGGAGCTTTTGGGGATGCCATAGCGATCTAGATCTGTCTGCACAACAACTCGAAACGAAAATAGAGGAAAATTGCGTGATACGAGGGTTAGTCCTTTCGGGAGAATATATAATGATTTTTTCCCGACCAGAAGGAGTACTCCGCAAGAAAACGGAGTCCGGGAGGCACACGAGATGGTCACAAGCCCCCAGGCACGGCCAGGGGGGTGGCTCGCGCCTGGCAGGCTTGTCGCCTCCTCGTGCGCTTTCCGGACTACTTTAATTTTTTTCTATTTTTCTAAAAATACCAAAACGGAGAAAAATTCCTACTGGAATAGTTTTGGAGTCGGTTTACTTACCGAATCACATACCTCTTCGTTTTCGGAGTCTGAAACAGGCTGATAAATATCCCTTATGTACTCCTCCGGAGTTATGGTATTGATAATATTGCTTTCAACATTTATGGGAGTACCTGAGATATAATGCTTGATTCTTTGCCCATTTACCACTCTCGGAAAATTACCTTCCGTGTTGTTGATCTTGATGGCACCGGAACGATATACTTCCTCAACAATGTATGGACCTTCCCATTTAGAGAGAAGCTTGCGTGCAAAAAATCTTAAACGAGAGTTATATAGCAAGACATAATCACCTACATTGAACTCACGTTTTTGTATCCTTTTATCATGACACCTCTTAACCTTTACGTTGAACAACTTGGCATTTTCATATGCCTGAGCTCTCCATTCATCAAGTGAGCTAAGATCAAATAACCTCTTCTCACCAGCAAGTTTATAATCAAAGTTGAGCTCTTTAATTGCCAAATAAGCCTTATGCTCTAGCTCAAGAGGTAAATGACATGCTTTACCGTAAACCATTTTGTACGGAGACATGCCCATGGGGTTCTTATAAGCAGTTCTATAAGCCCACAGTGCATCATCAAGCCTCTTAGACCAATTCTTTCTAGACCTATTAACAGTCTTTTGCAGAATTAGTTTAATTTCTCTATTACTTAGCTCTACTTGACCACTGGACTGAGGGTGATAGGGAGATGCAATTCTATGGTTGACATCATACTTAGCAAGCGTTTTACGAAAAGCACCATGAATAAAATTTGAACCACCATCGGTCATTAGATATCTAGGGACTCCAAATCTAGGGAAAATAACTTCTTTTAAGCATCCTGATAGAGGTGTTTTGATCAACACTACTAGTTGGGATAGCTTCTACCCACTTAGTAACGTAATCAACAACAACTAGGATATGAGTATACCCGTTGGATTTTGGAAAAGGTCCCATATAATCAAAACCCCAAACATCAAGTGGTTCAATGACAAGTGAATAATTCATAGGCATTTCCTCACGTTTACTGATCTTTACCTAATAATAAAGAGCCTATCGCTTCCGTCGGAAAACCCACCGTGGTGATTTTAAAAAAAGTCCTTGGTGCGTGCCGCACGTGATGCTGGAGGGCCTGTAAATCAAGGACCCTGCGAGCATGGAGAGCGTTCCCTCCGACGGGCGCACCGTCGGCGAGGTGATGCTCCGAGGGAACACGGTGATGAGCGGGTACTACAAGGACGCGGCGGCGACGGCGAAGGCCATGAAGGGCGGGTGGCTGCGTTCAGGGGACCTCGGCGTGCGGAACCCCGACGGATCCATCCAGCTCAAGGACCGGTCCAAGGACATCATCATATCGGGCGGCGAGAACATCAACTCCATCGAGGTGGAGTCGGTGTTGTTCAGCCACCCCGCCGTGCTGGACGCGGCGGTGGTCGCCAGGCCGGACGACCACTGGGGCGAGATGCCGTGCGCGTACGTCACCCTCAAGGACGGAGCGAGCGCCACAGAGGCTGACATGATCGAATTCTGCCGGGCACGGCTGCCGCGCTACATGGCGCCCAGCACGGTGCTCTTCGTCGAGCTGCCCAAGACGTCGACGGGCAAAACACAGAAGTATCTTCTCCGTGAGAAGGCCAGGGCCATGGGAAGCCTGACTAAGCTGAGCAGAAGCAAGTTGTAACCTGCACTTGCATTTTCTATGAGTTCCAAAGCAGTTTTGTAACTTTTGTTTTACTGTTAATTGCTATCCTGAATTCAGCCCATTTCTATCGGTTCGCTGGTGTCAACTTTGCTGATCTGCGCCACCGTCATCAACAAGATACTTAGCCCTACTCAGGGGCGTTTTAAAAGAAAAAGTGCATACACGACAACTATTTGTATGTACAAAATGTTATGTCCATTAGATCGCATGGGCTAGCAGATTCCGGTAGTAGAGATGGAGACAGGTGATTACCTTCTCCCCGGTGAGACGAACTGCCGCCGGTGGCCATTGTTTCAGGGCAACGGCGGTGAGGCAGGGAGAGAGAGAGAGAGAGAGATGATGAGGTGGTGGTGCTTCCCGTGAGCACCGCGCTAACCTTAGATCGGTAGGGCGTGCAGGTGGATAAAGTGGCAGCGGTCAACCTCGTGGCTCGTGCCCCGACCCTCCACCTCTGTTAATATAGCGCGGGTCACAGGGGCTCTCGATCAGGGCGCATAAAACAAGGGCCTGGCAGGCTGTTGGGCCTGCTCAGCTAGGATCACCCTAACATTCTCCCACTTGATCTCAACTTTACTTTTAACCATATACCCCCTGCCACGGCGTCGTGCGCCGCCGGCCCCAACTCCTCCAATCCTCACCTCCTTCCC
This sequence comes from Hordeum vulgare subsp. vulgare, assembly GCF_904849725.1. NCBI lineage: Eukaryota > Viridiplantae > Streptophyta > Magnoliopsida > Poales > Poaceae > Hordeum > Hordeum vulgare. Next base: position 82,659,314 of record NC_058519.1, read on the forward strand.
CGCACGCCACCGCTCCAGATCCGGGCCTCCCCCGCGCGATGGCCGAGGCTCCGGCGGGCGAGCCGCTAGGCGGAGGAGGTGGAGAGCCGGCACCGCGCGGAGGAGGAGGCGAAGGCAGTGGCCGCTGCCAACGGGGACGGGGACGTGGGCAACAACATCTACACCTGTGAGGACGAGGATACAGAGAACTACGGCCGCGACGGCTACCACGTCGTCCGCCCCGGCGACAACTTCAAGAAGGGCGCCTACGTCATGCAGTCCAAGCTCGGTTGGGGTCACTTCTCCACCGCCTGGCTCGCCTAGGACACCGCCCACTCCGTACGTGCTCACCACCCCCTCGCCTCGCTGTGAAACCCCTTGTTAAAATCACCCCGCTGCCTCTAGGATTCGCGACGAGGATATGTAGGAAAAAATATTGATCTGGATGCAGCTGTCTGCCTGCCCACCAACTGTTCGCTCTTTTGTCACAGAGCTCATATGCAGAACTGCTAAATCAATTTCTCATTATTACTGTTTTATCCATCAATCCTATCGCACTGCACGAGATATTTTGATGTTTTACGCCGCTTGCCTGGAGGCTCACGCTGCTCGTGTCCAGCGTTTCTGAATCTTTTGGTTATCTGTGCAGAGGTATGTGGCCCTGAAGGTGCAGAAGAGCGCACAACACTACTCGGAGGCTGCCATGGATGAGATCAAGATCTTGAGGCAGATTGCTGACGGTGACCTTGAAGACTCCCGTTGTGTTGTTAAGCTTCTTGACCACTTCAAGCACACAAGCCCCAATGAGAGCCATGTCTGCATGGTGTTTGAGTTTCTTGGTGATAACTTGCTCACCCTAATAAAGTACACGAACTTTCGTGGCATTCCGCTTCCAATGGTTAAGGAGATATGCCGGCGTGTGCTCATTGGCCTTGACTACCTCCACCGCGAGCTTTCCATTATCCACACTGACCTGAAGCCCGAAAACATATTCCTCGTGTCCACTATTGACCCCTCAAATGATGCCCGGAAGTCAGGTGTGCCACTGGTGCTACCTGCTGCAAGGGCCATCAAGCCACCTCCAAGGGCTCCTGCTCGACCATCAACGAGTAGTGGCGTCACTAGGAACCAACAGAAGAAGATCCGGAAGAAAGCCACACATGTAGTTGTTTCAACTTTAGAAGGAAATGGGGCAGTGGCATTCGCCAACATAGACGAATCAGATGATAAGGGAGATCTGAGTACAACAAATGAGGGCAGTCCTAGCCAGGATGGGGACATGAAGAGAGGAGGAGGGTATAGGTTGGGCAACAAGGGGACTAGGAATAGGATGGTGATGGAAGCTGAACTAGGCTGCAAGCTGGTTGACTTCGGAAATGCATGTTGGACGTAGAAGGAGTTCACAAGTGATATCCAAACAAGGCAATACAGATGTCCTGAGGTCCTTCTAGGCTCCAAGTATTCTACATCTGTCGACCTGTGGTCCTTTGCATGCATATGCTTTGAACTTGCCTCAAGAGATGTGCTCTTTGATTCGCATATTGGAGATAAATTTGACAAGGATGAGGTATTTTTGTTCATTTCCTCACTTTGGTTTCGACTAAGAACATACTTTCAACATTATGGATTTGTACCCGGTTTATCACCTGGTAAATGATGTCCCCCATTTTAACTCAAGAAAGGTTCTCATCACAATCAAGAGCTCACTCTTTGATACCTACATTCCATTCAAGCACGAGATAACTGCGAAGGGTGGGTCTCACTTCTAGCTCGATGATATTGTTTTTCAAAGTTTTATTTCTTGCATTAGCGTGACTCGGTGACATGTGTATGGTCATGGTCGACTTCACCGCCTTGAGACTCACCATGTTTAGGTGAACACGGTAGCCACCATTGGAAAGGATCAAAAAGAGGATAATAATAAGTGACAACACGGTTTTCGTGTTCAAATAGAAAAATGTGGACCTAGGAAATGGGTCTTGAGCTACACTTATATATTGGTTAGGGTGACCAATGTTTTTTCTCTCGTTGAATAAAATTTGCAGGTCTTAGTGTCACCTCATGATACTATCCATGCATTCTAATTCATCAATTTAACTTCATCATTTGTTCGATTCGTTTAATTACATTGTCATCCGTAGCAGCGCACAGGCACATTTACTAGTATTACCTATTCTTTGGCATTCGTCACAAGACACGACAAACTTATGGGCATCCTTAAAGAGAGTGGGCCAATAGCAACCTGATTGCAATATCTTGTGTGTAGTTCTATCTCCCGTATGGTGTCCTCCATAACCCTAGGAGTGACACTTCTGTAGGATTTGTCCCTGTTCATGCTCAGGTACACAATGTCTAATAACACCATCTACTCCTTCTTTATAAAGGTGAGGATCATCCCAAAAGTAATGTCTCAAATCAAAGAAGAATTTCTTCTTTTGCTGGTAAGTGAAACTAGGTGGTATATATTTGGCAACAATATAATTTGCATAATCAGCATACCACAGTGTACTACATGAAGCATTGATGACATTCAGTTTCTCATCAGGAAAGCTATCATCAATAGGTTGTGGGTCATCAAGAACATTCTCCAACCTAGACAAGTTATCTTCTACGGGGTTCTCAGCACCCTTCCTATCAACAACATGCAAATAAAATTCTTGTAGCAAGAGAACCCATCTGATAAGTCTAGGTTTAGCATCTTTATTTTCCATGAGATACTTAATAGCAGCATGATCAGTGTGAATAGTGTCTTTGGAATCAACTATGTAAGATCTGAACTTTTCACATGCAAACACGACTGCTAAAAATTCCTTTTCAGTAGTAGCATAGTTTCTTTGGGCACTATCTAGAGTTTTACTACCATAGTGAATAACATTCAACTTCTTATCAACTCTTTTTCCTAGGACAGCACCCACGGCATAATCACTAGCATCACACATGATTTCAAAAGGTAAGTTCCAATCAGGTGGTTGAACAATAGGCACAATTATCAAGGCCTTCTTAAGTAATTCGAAAGCTTCCTCACAATCATCATCAAAAACAAAAGGAATATCCTTTTGGAAGAGATTGGTAAAAGGCCTAGAAATCTTAGGAAAGTCCTTAATGAACCTTCTATAGAAACCAACATGACCTAGGAAACTTCTTATACCTTTGATATTTGTAGGGCATGGCATTTTCTCGATCGCATCAACCTTACCCTTATCAACTTCAATACCTCTTTTAGAAATTTTATGTCCTAAGACGATGCCTTCATTAACCATCAAAAGACAAGGTTGGTATCTTTACATCTCTGCAAAACTCGATCAAGATTGCTGAGGCAATCATCAAAAGAAGACCCATAAACGGAGAAGTCATCCATGAAAACCTCAACAATCTTTTCACAAAAGTCAGAGAATATAGCCATCATACATTTGAAAGGTAGTAGGTGCATTACATAAGCCAAAAGGCATACGTCTGTAAGCAAAAGTACTGAAAGGGCAAGTGAAAGTGGTTTTCTCCTCATCAGATTATGCAACATGTATTTGGGAGAAACCAGAATAACCATGTAGAAAGCAGAAGTGTATGTGTTTAGACAATCTTTCTAGCATTTGGTCAATAAAAGGCAAAGGGTAATGATATTTCCTAGTGGCCTTATTCAATTTCCTAAAATCAATCACCATCCTATAGCCAGTAATAATCTTCTGTGGGATCAATTCATCCTTATCATAAGGGACAACGGTAATACCTCCCTTCTTAGGGACGCAATGCACCGGACTTACCCAATCACTATGAGCAACATGATAGATAATACCTGCTTCCAGGAGCTTTAGTATTTCTTTTCTTACTACCTCTTAAATCTTAGGATTTAATCTCTGTTGATGATCAGCAACTGGTTTGGAATCATGATCGGTTTTAATTTTGTGATGGCATAGAGTGGGACTAATGCCCTTAAGATCATCAAGAGTATATCCAATAGCAGCATGGTGCTTCCTCAGAGTTTTTAGTAACTTCTTTTCTTCATGCTCTGAGAGGCTAGCACTAATGATAACAGGATATATCTCTTTTTCATCAAGATAAGCATACTTAAGAGTATCAGGCAACTGTTTAAGCTCGAACACAGGATCACCCTTTGGTGGGGGTGGATCTCCAAGCAGTTCAACATGCAAATTATTCTTAAGGATAGGATGTTGTTCATAGATAACTCTATCTATGTCATTCCTTTCATCCATATGCATATCATTTTCATGCCCAAATAAGTATTGCTCTAAAGGATCAGTAGGAGGCACAGCAATAGAAGCTAGAGCAATAATTTCAACCTTACTAGACAACTCTTTTTCATGAGGTTGTCTACCAAACTTGGAGAAATTGAACTCATGTGACACACCTTCAAAGCCAACAGTGACAGTTTACTTCTCACAGTCAATATGAGCATTGACAGTATTGAGAAAAGGTCTGCCAAATATGATGGGACAAAAGCTATCTTGTGTGGTAGCAAGAACAAGAAAATCAGCAGGATACTTAGTTTTACCACACAAGACTTCAACATCTCTAACAATTCCCAAAGGGTAGATAGTATCTCTATTGGCAAGCTGAATAGTGACATCAATAGGTTCAATCTCAACAGGTGCAATCTCGTCTTTAATTTCATCATATAAAGATTGAGGTATTGCACTAACACTAGCACCCACGTCACATAAACCATGGTAACAATGATCTCCTATCTTAACAGAAACAATAGACGTGCCAACAACAGGCCTATGTTTGTCTCTAGCATGTGGTTTAGCAATTCTAGCAGCATCTTCACAGAAGTGAATATCATGGCCATCAACCGTGTCGGACAGGACAACTTTGATAATAGCAATGCTAGGTTCAACTCTAATTTGCTCAGGGGGTTTAGGTGTTCTAATGTAGCCCCAACGTATCACAGTTGAAGCTTTAGATTGATCCTTTACTCTAACAGGGAAAGGTGGTTTCTCAATGTAAGCACTAGGAACAATAGGATCATTATAAGCGATGACTCTCTCTTCAACTGGATTGGGTTTAACTACATTGACATCTAAGGGAGGATGATATTTAAACCACTTCTCTTTAGGGAGATCAATATGAGCAGCAAATGATTCACACAATGAAGCTACTATCTCAGAGTCAAGTCCATATTTAGCGCTAAAATCACAAAAAGTATTTGTTTCAACAAAGGATTTAACGCAATCGAACTTAAGATTCATACATGTCTCCTTACCTTCATAAAACTCCCAATCTTCAGAGTTGCGTTTAATTTGTTCCAATAAATTCCATTTGAAGTCAATATCTCTCTTCATAAAAGAACCGGTACAAGAAGTGTCAAGCATGGTGCAATTATCATGAGAAAGCCGAGCATAGAAGTTCTGAATGATAATTTCTCTCGAGAGCTCATGATTGGGGCATGAATATAACATTGATTTAAGCCTCCCCCAAGCTTGAGCGATGCTTTCTCTCTCACGAGGCCAAAAAATATAAATATAATTTGGATCACGATGTACTAAATGCATATGATAAAACTTTTGATGGAATTCCAATTTCAACCGATTGTAGTCCCATGATCCAGTATCATCACATAGCCTATACCATGCCAATGCTTTATCCCCCAAAGATAAGGGAAAGACCTTCTTCTTGACCTCATCCTTGGGCAAACCTGAAAGCTGAAATAAACCACAAACTTCATCTACATAGATTAGATGCAAGTCGGGATGCGATGTTTCATCACCTCTAAAAGGATTAGCCAACAGTTTCTCTAGCATACCCGAAGGAATTTCATAACAAGTATTTTCAGTAGGTGTAGAAGGTTGAGGAGCAACTCCTTGCGCTTCCGTTCGAGGTGAAGATACCCCGAACAAGCTCCTCAAAGGATTAGTTTCCATAGTGACAAGTGACAATAAATTTCAGCACACTATATAAATGTTTCCTTACCAAATTACACTTACCAAAGGAACTTCACTCCTCGGCAACGGCGCCAGAAAAGAGTCTTGATGACCCACAAGTGTAGGGGATCTATCGTAGTCCTTTTGATAAGTAAGAGTGTCGAACCCAACGAGGAGCGGAAGGATCTGACAAGTGGTTTTCAGCAAGGTATTCTGTGCAAGCACTGAAATTATCGGTAACAGATAGTTGTGTGATACGATGATTCGTAGCAAGTAGCAAGTAACAATAGTAACAAAGGTGCAGCAAGATGGCCCAATCCCTTTTGTAGCAAGGGACAAGCCTGGACAAACTCTTATAGCAGGTAAAGCACTCCCGAGGTCCATGGGAATTTCTATCAAGCTAGTTTTCATCATGTTCATATGATTCGCGTTCGCTACTTTGATAGTTTGATATGTGGGTGACCGGTGCTTGGGTGCTGCCCTTACTTGGACAAACATCCCACTTATGATTAACCCCTCTTGCAAGCATCCGCAACTACGAAAGAAGAATTAAGACAAAGCCTAACCATAGCATTAAACTAGTGGATCCAAATCAGCCCCTTACGAAGCAACACATAAACTTGGGTTTAAGCCTCTGTCACTCTAGCAACCCATTATCTACTTACTACTTCCCAATGCCTTCCTCTAGGCCCAAATAATGATGAAGTGTTATGTAGTCGATGTTCACATAACACCACTAGAGGAAAAACAACATACAACGCATCAAAATATAAAACGAATACCAAATTCACATAACTACTTATAGCATGATTTATCCCATGTCCTCAGGAACAAAAATGACTACTCACAAAGCATAATTATGTTCATGACCAGAGAGGTTTTGAATAGCATCAAGGATCTGAACATATAATCCTCCACCTAGTAATCCAACTAGCATCAACTACAAAGAGTAATTAACACTACTAGTAACCTTACAAGTACCAATCGGAGTCGCGAGACGGAGATTGGTTACAAGAGATGAACTAGGGTTTAGAGATGAGATGGTGCTGATGAAGATGTTTATGATGATGAGTCCCCTCCGATAAGAGGAGTGTTGGTGATGACGATGGCGACGATTTCCCCCTCCGGGAGGGAAGTTTCCCCGGCACGACGGCCCTGCCGGAGCTCTAGATTGGTTCTGCTCAAGTTCCGCCTCGTGGCGGCGGCGATTCCTCCCGAAAGCCTCCTCTTGATATTTTCTGGAACGAAACCCTCCTTATAGCAACAGAGGGGAGCCAGAGGGCCAACAGGGATCCCACAAGCCCCCAAGGCGCGGCCAGGGGGTACGCTGTGCCCAGCAGGCTTGTGGCCTCCTGGTTGCTCCCCTGTGGTACTTCTTCCGCCCAGTATTTTTTATAAATTCCAAAATAATTCCTCGTTGATTTTCACGGCTATTGGAGTTGCGTAGAATAGGTATCTCAAACTTGCTCCTTTTTCAGGCGAGAATTCCAGCTGCCGACATTCTCCCTCTTCATGTAAACCTTGTAAAATAAGAGAGAAAAGGCATAAGTATTGTACCGTGAAGTGTAATAACAACCCATAAAGCGATAAATATCAACATAAAAGCATGATGCAAAATGGACGTATCACGGTGGTGGTGAGCTAATCCGACACCGCTTCGCCGAGCTCTACCAAACTAATCTAGAGGAAGCAGACGATCTATGGAGAAGAGGGCATCATGTGGCTTTTCACGTGGTGGCTGCTCTCAAAACCTCCACTAAATATAGGAGGAAGGGGTAGGTAGGGCTAGCCTTTCCCCTCCCCCAAGGAGGAAGGGTTCGGCCGAAGTGGGGAGAGAGTCCACCTCCAACACAGGAGGTGGACACCCTTGGGAGGACTCCTCCTCCACCTCCTCCACCAAATCTTGGCACATGGGCCTCTTGAGGTCGGCTGCCCAAGCCCACCAGGGGCTGCTGCACCACCTCCTAGGCCCATGTGCCCCCGAGGTGGGTGGGACTCTCCCGATGGACCCCCGGAACCCTTTCGATACTCCTAGTACAATACCGGAAATCCCTGATACTATTCTGGAAACCGAATACCACTTTCCTATATATAAATCTTTTCCTCCGGACCATTCCGCAGCTCCTCGCGATGTTCGAGATCTCATCCAGGACTCCGAACAATCTTCGGCCACCAACACACATAACTCAATAATACCGAAACTTCACCGAACCTTAAGTGTGTATACCCTGCGGGTTCGAGAACTATGTAGACATGACCGAGAAACTCCCTGATCAATAACCAATAGCGGGACCTGGATGCCCATATTGGTTCCTACATATTCTACGAAGATATTTATCGGTTGAACCTCTATGTCAAGGATTCACTTAATCCCGTATGACGTTCCCTTTGTCCATCGGTATGTTACTTGCCCGAGATTCGATCGTCAGTATCTGCATACCTAGTTCAATCTTGTTACCGGCAATTTTCTTACTTGTTCCGTAATACAAGATCCCGTGACTAAATCTTTAGTCACATTGCTTGCAAGCTTGTTGATGTTGTATTACTGAGTGGGCCCAAAAATACCTCTCCATCAAATGGAGTGACAAATCCAAGTCTCGATCCATGCCAACCCAAAAGGCACCCTCAGAGATACATGTAAAGCACCTTTATAGTCACCCAATTACATTGTGACGTTTGATATACACAAGGCATTCCTCCGGTGTCCGGGAGTTGCATGATCTCATGGTCATAGAAACATGTACTTGACATGTAGAAAACAATAGCAATAAGTTGACACGATCATATGCTACGTTCATAATTTTGGTCTTGTCCATCACATCATTCTCCTAATGATGTGATCCCGTTATCAAATGACAACTCATATCTATGGCCAGGAAACCTTGACCATCTTTGATCAACGAGCTAGTCCTTTAGAGGCTCACTAGGGATAGTGTGTTATCTATGTACCGAGACATTTATTTGAGTTTCCAATAAATACAATTCTAGCATGGATAATAAACGATTATCATGAACAAGGAAATCTAATAGTAACCATTTTATTATTGCCTCTAGGGCATATTTCCAACATTATGATCCGCATATCCCAAGGTGATAAAAGTTGGGAATCTTTGCGGTGATTGTTGTAGTATGAGGAGTTCATGTATTCACCATGTGTTAATGCTTTGTTTCAATTTTCTATGAAAAGAAGGCCTTAATATCCCTTAGTCTTCAATAGGACCCCACTGCCATGGGAGTGTAGGACAAAAGATGTCATACAAGTTCTTATTGCAAGCATGTACTATATACGGAATACATCCCTACAATATATTGATGAATTGGAGATAGTTCCTTGTCGCTCTAGTGTGTATCTCTTAGATGATGAATATCATCCATATCTGTCCATCACTGATCCATGTGCCTACGCTTTACGTATACTGAATCTTGCTAAGTCACTACTGCTGCTTGTACTATCACAACTGCTACAAATTGCTGCTATCACTGTTACTCTTTCTACTATTACTTGTCGTGCTACTAAATCTTTGTTGTAGAAAGATGTCCCAGGTGTGGTTGAATTTACAAATCAACTTCTAAGGCCGATAAATATGGCTCCCCTTGTGTCAAATCACTAAATCATGGTGAAATACTACCCGCAAAGACTGTTGCGATCCCCTACACTTGTGGGTTATCGTCTTGCTGGTTGCTCACTCGCTTGGTCCTTTGGCAGGTGCTCGGCCTTCTAGGTCGGGGCCAAGACACATTGGGGAGGCATCCCTGGGGTGCTGGTGATGTGGTGTTGGTGGCCATCTATGACCTTGCGTCGGACGCATCTACTGATAGTGGTGGAGTCCGATAGCCGTTCTCGCGGGCATGGAGGTGGGGCTTGCCTGTGCTGGTCATCTCTTTTGTCGGAGGTGGTCGGATCTTGAGATCCGTCATGTAGTCGCCGTTGCGAGTCAAGGAGATATAGTTGCCGATGAAAACCGAACCAACAACGGGCGATGGCAACGTTCTATGTTGTTACCTTGATGAAGGCATCATCGTGTAACTACTTTCGACCCAGTCGTGCTGCTCCACGGGAAACCATAGGATCTAGTATTCCAGATAGAACAATGACATCACCACGGTGTCGTTTTTATCTTCGGAGCATCGTTTAAGGAGCACCATTGAAAGATAGAGGCAGGAGGTGGAGTGGCCTCTATTGCATGAAGCTTCGGTGGAGATGTCAAGTCATGTCTGGTCGACAAGTGCTAGGTTGTGGCATGCCTATTCTATAGGTGCTACGCACGAAAGATCTTTGAGAGACTTCAAATTTTGTCGGTTGGTGGTACTTCGCGACATGGTGCTGCAGTGTACCGACGACGACCGTGACATGCTCAAAAGTTTGCGCGTGGGAAGGTGGTGCCATTGGGCATTGTGGTGGCGTTGAAGAATGGCCAAACTAGCAAAGATGTGTGTGCTTTTGGTTTGCTGCACTAGTTGTAGGTTTCGAAATGTTATGTGGATGGATCGGCAAGGACACCGGTTTTAGATATGAGGAGTGAGAACACTCCATATTATCATGTTTGTAGATGTGAGTGGTGACTTCGGATGGCTTGATGTATGTTCTTGTCAAACCTTTGTTGAATGATTAATAAATACGTTGTATGCATTGGTAAATAGATTGATAAATAGGATGGGGGTTTAACCTCCTTTTCCAAAAATATATCTTTTATTTTATAATTTTGGTCAAAGTTTGACATGATAAATATGTATACACACTATAGTATGGAATGGAGTACTAGAGCATAGTAAAATAACTCTCATAATATCTTTTTTTGAGACACTCTTGCTAAGCTTTATTGATCATCCGGAACGTTTACAAGTATGAAAGGAATTTCCCCAGTTGTCCTAACCACACATGGTGGCCAACCCTAAAGGATAAAGCATGCTTAGCAAGACCGCGAGCCTCGAAATTTGATACATCGCCAACGTATCTATAATTTTTTATTGTTCCATGCTATTATATTATCTGTTTTGGAAGTTTTATATGCATTAATATGCTATTTCATATTATTTTTGGGACTAACCTATTAATCTAGAGCCTAGTGCCAGTTTATGTTTTCCCATGTTTTTGAGTATTGCAGATAAGGAATATTAAACGGAGTCCAAACGGAATAAAATCTTCGGAATGATTTTTCTTGGATCAGAAGAAACCTGCCAGGCTTGGAGAAGGGGTAGGAGACCTGTCGTGAAACGACAAGCCTACAGGTCGCGCCCTAGGGGGGCGCCCCCTGGCTTGTGACCCCCCTACAGGTCTCTTAACCCTAATCTGCGTCCTATAAATTCCCAAATATTCCCCCAATACGAGAACGAGACCAAAAAAATACTTTTCCGCCGCCGGGAGCCTCTGTACCCGTGAGATCCAATGTGGGAGCCTTTTCCGGTATTCTGCCGGAGGGGGAATCGATCACGGAGGGCATCTACATCAACTCCATTGCCCCTCCGATGATGCGTGGGTAGTTCATCACAGACCTACGGGTCCATAGCTAGTAGCTAGATGGCTTCTTCTCTCTCTTTGTTCTTCAATACCATGTTCTTCATGATCTTCATGGAGATCTATCCGATGTAAATACTCTTTTACGGTGTGTTGTCGAGATCCAAGGAATTGTGGGTTTATGTTCAGATTGTCTATGAATATTATTTGAATCTTCTCTGAATTCTTATATGCATGATTATTGCAATGGGAGAAGTGCTTAGTTAATGTGAGAAGTGCTTAGTTTTGGGTTATTGGGTTGGTTTGGCCAACTAGATTGGTAATTCTTGCAATGGGAGAAGTGCTTAGTTTTGGGTTCAATCTTGCGGTGTCGTCACCAAGAGACAAATTAGGGGTAGCGAGGCACGTATTGCATTGTTGCCATCGAGGATAAAAAGATGGGGTTTTCATCATATTGCTTGAGTCTATCCCTCTACATCATGTCATCTTACTTAATGTGTTACTCTGTTATTCATGAACTCATTATTGAGGAAATCGTTAACTGGTAGCTGCTCGGTTCGGTGGCAAGTAGGGGATTAATGGGCTAATCGGCAAGTTAATCGGCCATTTAATCAATAAATCAGATGATTTTTTGGTTTATCGGCTACTCGGTGACCCTACGAGTGGGGATTAATCGGTAAGTTAAATGGTTAATTGGATGAATTCTTGAACAGGGCATGAACTTAATACTCTAGATGGAGGCAGAAGTCGGTCGATATGTGGAGTAATAGTACTAGATGCAGAATCATTTCGGTCTACTTGACAGGGACGTGATGCCTATATGCATATTCATTGCCTTGGATATCTTCATAATTATTTGCTTTTCTATCAATTGCTCGACAGTAAGTTGTTCACCCATCGTATTATTTTCCTTTATGAGAGAAGCCTCTAGTGAAACCTATGCCCCCGGGTCTACTTTCCATATTATACTTTCAGATCTATAGACCAAAAATACCAAAAATATATTTCTGCCATTTATTTACTTTTGTTTTACTTTTAGTTCTAGCAATCTTTTATATATATGTCTATCAGATCTCATCTTTGCAAATAACTATGAAGGGATTATCAACCCCCTTTTAGCGTTGGGTGCAAGTGTTTGATTGTTTGTTGATACGTCCCAAACATATCTATAATTTCTGCTTGTTCCATGATATTTTGGGTGACAATGTTATATGTTTTGCTACACTTTTATATCATTTTACACATATTTGGACTAACCTACTAACTCAGTGCACCCAGTGCCAGTTTCTGTCTACTGATGTCTATTTTGCACGGGCTTTTACCCAATTTTCCGAAGCCCGACAAATTCCAGGAAAAACATATAAAAATCAGCGTAACGGAAGCTTCCAGATCATCGAAGATGGGTCACAGGGGGACCAGGGGCCGTCCAGGCAACCTGCTGGCACGGCCTATCCCCTGGCCACAACAGGAGGCCGCCTGGGTGGGTCCCACCTCATCTGGTGCCCTCTTTCGGCCTGTATTAGCCCTCCGAGAGAAAACCTTTCCACAACTTCTAGAATCGCGAATTTCTCCATCGTTCCGCCGCCGCAGCGCTTCCGAGATCGGGAGTGTTAGGAGACCTCTTCCCGGCACCCTGCCGGAGGTTGGATTGACCTCCGGGAGCTTCTCCACCGCCATGGACGCTTCCCGGACGTGCCGTGAGTAGTCCTCCTTGGACCATGGGTCCATGACCAGTAGCTATGTGATGTATTCTCTCCAATCTTGTGCTTCAATGGTTAGTCCTTGTGATCTGCCCTACATGATCAAGGCATATATGTAATTCTCTTGCTATTGCTATGCTCGGTTTGTTGGGATCCGATGGATTATGAGATTATGTTCAGATTGTTATGAGTTATATATTTGATTATCCTTTTATATTATGTTCCTTAGTGATTCATGCATGTTCTTCGTTGCTATTTATTGCTTTGACCGAGTAGTAGATTGTAACTCCAAGAGGGAGTGTTATGCATGATTGTGGGTTCATGCCCCTCGATGTCTAGCTTGAGTGACAGAAACATGAGACTAAGGGATGTGTTGTTGCCACCAGGGAGAAAACAACGGTGCTTGTGACCACGGTTGCAAGGATTGTTTACCTTACGCATAGTTCGTTAATGCAGTTGTCCATTGCTTTGAGTTTACACTTTGGGTGGGGCTCGCAACTTAATACCGGCAAGATTTTCTTGATAGATATCTGAAGGTGGATGATTAGTAAGTAGATGCTGATGAATAAAAGGTCTACTTGTCTTGGCGTACTACCCATTACTATTGAACCTCTAACTATCAAGTAGCATAATAAGCATTGTGGTGCGTTCATAATTCTGTCAATTACCCAACTGTGATTTGTGTATCCAAGCATGGTTGTTTATCGTCTTTTGGGAGAGAGTCATCACTAGTGAAGATCATGTGACTCCGATCCATATCATCATCATTGTTTACACCTCCATCATTTACCGTTTTCATTTACTTTTCCGTTGCAATCACTATTACTTTCCCGCTTGTGTTTTGATCCTTTGCAAACTACAAGGCCGGAGAGATTGACAACCTCTCTGTACTCGTTGGGAGCAAACTTATTTGTGTGTGTGCAGGTCCATGTCTTCTGCTAGAAGACACCTACTTGTTGATCCTAGGAGTCCTCCTGGTTCGATAAACCTTACAGTCTCCGTGTACGGGAAAGCTTGCTGCTGACTACATCTCAACCTTCCACTTGGGGTAACCAACGAGGAGCGAGAAGTATATACATCATCTCGTCATCAAGCAAAGTTTTCTTGCGCCATTGTCGGGGACTCCAGTCTTCAAGATAGGGGAGTTGCATGCTATCCTTTGCATTTTCTTTTTAGTCTTGTTAGTTTGCTTTCTAGTTTTTGCTTTAGATTCTTATACTAAAAACCACAAAAAAACAGTTTCTTTGTTATTTCTTGTTGCTGTTGCTATGGGTTCCACTGAGAACACTAAGTTGTGTGACTTTACTAGTTAGGCTTTTGGAAAACTGCACTCTTAGTTTGCTGCTTGGGGAAGGCCGCTTTACCACACCCATGGTAGAGAAGTCTCCTCCACCTATTGAATGTATCCCATTCAAAATACCACTTGGGATAATTGAAATAATTTGGAATGATTGTTATACAGGGGATGGAATAGTCAATCCTAGTATTCATTTGTTGAAACTTACAGAACTTTGTGAGTTGTTTAAGATTTCAGGTTTGACAAGAGATAGAGTCATACGGAAATTATTTGCCTTGTCACTGAAGGAAAAGCATTGGAATGATATAGGCTACTAGATGATTCTCACCTACGGGATTGGGAAGAGATTCAGTCTCTCTTTTACTCCAAGTTTTATCCTCTTCATGAAGTCCATTAGGATCATGGTAACAATGCTTTATGTGATACTTATATTGTTGAGTTTATTCATGATCCCACTGAAAATTATTATGAGAAGGGAACATATGCTTATAGATATTTCAATAATATCAAGTTCCCTCTCTTTATATTGAAGGTTTTGAAGTTGCACTTGTTTTGCCTTCCTATGCTTATTGCTTTGTGCTTCAATGAATTATTCTATTGCAATATTCCTATGCATAGGAAGCATGTTAGACTTAAATTTGATTGGTATTTTATTCTTTATACTCTCTTTTGTTCTACAACTCTTATTCCTACGAGAGCATCATTAAAATCTTAAGCCTATCTTTATGGCTATAAAGAAAGAGCTCTAGGGAGACATGTTATCTTTACTTTGAGTTTTTACTTTCATTTTTAGTGGTCTTGATGTTTGTTACTACTGTAGGAACATCATTGTATCTTTATTTTTAAGCTTTCTGCCAAATTTTAGCCTCCGATTGCAAGAAAGTTCAAAATTTGTGACATGCTGTCGAGAAACAGATTCTGTCTGCCTGACGGACAAATTCGCCAAAAATCACAAGATCATCCTTTTGATATGATTTTTTTGACAGCATGCTCTATATAATTTTATTTACGGCATCTGTTCTGAGTTTTTTATTTGAGTTGCAGAAGTGCCCGAATAAATTATTTACTACCCGTTGTTCTGTTTTTCACAGATTCTGCCCTGTTTGACGATTTCATTGTTTTGCAAATCCTAAGCTTACTTTTTATTTGCAAAAACCTTTTGGCAATCATGAGAAACAGTAGATTTTCATGAAAATATTTATTTCCAGTAGGTAATAAATTATTTTATTGAGGGTACTAACCACTCTAATCAGCTTATGATGAGTTTCGTATGAAGGGGGTTTTCAAGTATGCGATGTGAGATGATGAAAAGAAGATACATGAGTGTCAAGCGCTCAAGCTTGGGGATTCCCCCATGCACCCAAAGAAATATTCAAGGAGACTCAAGCATCTAAGCTTGGGGATGCCCCCCGTGCATCCCCTTCTCTATCAACAATGATCGGTTCGTCCATCTTCATGCTATATTTTTATCACTTCATATGTTATGTGATATGCTTGGAGCGTCCCGCTCTTTACTTTTTAGTTTGTTTTAATTTTTCTTTCTCTTCATAAAAATTCGGAACCTAACCTACCTTGTTTGGGAGAGAAACACGCTCCATTCCACTCTAGAACACAACATAGGTTTTCATGCTTATCTTTTTTGTGTGTTCTTTATCTTTACATAGCTATTGTCATTCTTAGCTCTTAGTTTTCATGCTTATCTTTTTAAGAGCTTTTATTTAGGTTTATTTTGGAACTCTCTTGAGTTATCATGCTTATCTTGTTTAGAGAGTTGGACTGTTGCATTGAGTTGTGTGTCTTGCATGAGTAGGTAATTAAGATTGCTCTTTAAGTATAGTAGTAACCTGCAATAGTTTTGAGGTATTGATTTGAGTAATGTTTGGACTATTGGTGCCAAGAGCTTGAGCCTATTAGTGATAGGTGTAGTATTTTGGGAAATCCGTGTGTTTTTCGAGAACTAAAAATTAGTTGAGAACTCCAGCTACTAAATTGATCGCTAACCTCTGGAGGGGTTGGAATATATAGAGTACCCTCACGTTCCCATGAGTCGAGGATGCGCAAATATAACCAAACCCCCAAACACTCCTCCTCGGGTACTTGTCTCTTTGTGAACCTCCTAACTAGATAGAGAATTACCGATAATAAGTGTATGAGTTCTTCGGACTAATGTGAGTATTCCATTGTTGGCACTTCCACCATCCATATTTTGCTAGCCTCTTCGGTACCGTGCATTGCACTTTCTCACATTGAGAGTTGGTGAAAACTCCGCGGTGCATCCAAACCCATAACATGATACGCTCTGTCATACATAAGCCTCATTATATCTTTCCTCAAAATAGCCACCATACCTACCTATTAAGGCATTTCCATAGCCTTTCCGAGATACATTGCCATGCAACATCCACCACCTCATGACTAGATCTTCATGTCATACATGCTTTTGCTTGATCGTAGAGCCACATGATAGTTGGGCCTTGCCCCAAATATTGCTACATGACGCGCTAGTATCATTGCATATCCTGCTACACTGGGAGAGGCATACGTTTTCACACATCATGATAGTTTTCACTTGTCTTTATGTTGAGTACTTCTTATAAAGTGTGACGATCTTCTTTTTATTCATATAAAACATAGAGTGTTGCCCTTAAGTGAGGAAAAGATCCCAAAGAGGACAAACAAAAGATCCCAAAGAGGACAAATGAGAGATAAAAAGAAAGAGCCAAAGAGGAAACAAAAAAAGGAGAAAAGGAAAAAAATAAAAATAAAAAAGAGAGAAGGGGGGCAACACTACTATTCCTTTTGAAAGGTCCACACTCGTACTCCGTTGCTATATTTGTACTACATAGAGATTATCATTCATGCATAACTATGTGGGACCCTTACACTATAGAACTTGGTTTGCATATTCCAATGATGAGCCTCCTCAAATGAGCTCTAGGTCTTCATGAGCAGACAAGTTGGATGCACCCCCACTAGTTCCATTGGAGAGCTTACCTTAGTTCATATGTGCATCTGTTACATGGCAATCCCTACTCCTCACATCATACCTATCATTTGGCTTTCTCTCGCCTATGCTTGTCCTTATTGATGTGAGCCTTTCACACCTTTTTGTCTTCCTTCCCCGTCATTATTCTATTTTCCATCCTAAGTGCCAACATATCTTGCTTACGCTCATCCATTGCATGAGTGCTCAAAGTAGAAAGGGAGAGGATCATTTTGACTTGTGCCTGACTAGTGGTCTGGGATGAGTCAAAATAAGATTCCAAAGGAGACCAAGTGTGAGGTTTAGTAGATTGAGTTCTCAATAAAAATATATTTTATGATCTCAACCCATCTCCCACTTCTTGAACGGAAAAACCATTTGGAGACATTCGAGTCACAGACAACGAGAGCTCTTGCACCTTCATGTTCTTACTTTGCTAATCTCAATACTAGATAAAAACTCTTGCTTGTTATTGTCTTGACTTGAATTGCATATCGTACTTTCTTTACTTTCAAGTTCTTATATGTGTGTTAGCATGTCATCACACAAATTATTGTGTTATCATTTATCTACTCGAGGACGAGAAGAAATTAAGCTTGGGGATGTTGATACGTCCCAAACGTACCTATAATTTTTTTTTGTTCCATGATCTTTTGGGTGACAATGTTATATGTTTTGCTACACTTTTATATCATTTTACACATATTTGGACTAACCTACTAACTCAGTGCACCCACTGCCTGTTTTGTCTGCTGATGTCTATTTTGTAGGGGCTTTTACCCAATTTTCCGAAGCCCGAAAAATTCCACGAAAAATATATAAAAAATCAGCGTAACGGAAGCTTCCAGATCACTGAAGATGGGCCAGAGGGGGCCCAGGGGCCGTCCAGGCGAATTGCTGGCGCGGCCTACCCCCTTGGTCACGCCAGGAAGCCGCTTGGGTGGGTCCCACCTCCTTCGGTGCCCTCCTTCGGCCTATATTTAGCCCTCCGAGAGAAAACCCTTCCACAACTTCCAGAATCACGAATTTCTCCATCGTTCCACCGCTGCAGCGCCTCCGGGATTGGGAGCGTCCAGAGACCTCTTCCCGGCACCCTGTCGGAGGGAGGATTGACCTTCGGGAGCTTCTCCACCGCCATGGACGCTTCCCGGACGTGCCGTGAGTAGTCCTCCTTGGACCATGGGTCCATGACCAGTAGCTATGTGATGTCATCTCTCCAATCTTGTGCTTCAATGGTTAGTCCTTGTGAGCTGCCCTACATGATCAAGGCATCTATGTAATTATCTTGCTATTGCTATGCTCGGTTTCTTGGGATTCGATGGATTATGAGATTATGTTAAGATTGTTATGAGTTATATATTTGACTATCCTTTTATATTATGTTCCTTAGTGATTCATGCATGTTCTCCATTGTTATTTATTGCTTTGGCCGAGTAGTAGATTGTAACTCCAAGAGGGAGCGTTATGCATGATTGTGGGTTCATGCCCCTCGATGTCTAGCTTGAGTGAAAGAAACATGAGACTCGGGGATGTGTTGTTGCCAACATGGAGAAAACAACGGTGCTTGTGACCACGGTTGCAAGGATTGTTTACCTTCTGCATAGTTCGTTAATGCAGTTATCCGTTGCTTTGAGTTGACAGTTTGGGTGGGGCTCGCAACTTAATACCGGTGAGATGTTCTGGATAGATATCTCAAGGTGGATGATTAGTAAGTAGATGTTGATGAATAAACGGTCTACGTGTCTTGGCGTACTACCCATTACTATTGAACCTCTAACTATCAAGTAGCATAATTAGCATTGCGGTGCGTTCATAATTTTGTCAATTGCCCAACTGTGAGTTGTTTACCCAAGCATAGTTGTTTATCGTCTTTTGGGAGAGAGATATCACTAGTGAACATCATGTGACTCCGGTCCATATCATCATCATTGTTTACACCTCCATCATTTACCGTTTTCATTTACTTTTCCGTTGCAATCACTATTACTTTCCTTCTTGTGTATTGATCCTTTGCAAACTACAAGGCCGGAGAGATTGACAACCTCTCTGTACTCGTTGGGAGAAAAGTTATTTGTGTGTGTGCAGGTCCACGTCTTCTGCTAGCGCCAGGGTGGAAGACACCTATTTGTTTATCCAACGAGTCCTCCTGGTTTGATAAACCTTACAGCCTCCGTGTAAGGGAAAGCTTGCTGCTGACTACATCTCAACCTTCCACTTGGGGTAACCAACGAGGAGCGAGAAGTATATACATCATCTCATCATCATTTGGGTAGGTGCTAAGATTGGGGCCTTTCTTGTTACTCCTACAAGATTGATACCTTGGTTCTCAACAAACTAAGGGAAATACTTATCTACTCCCTCCGTCCGGAAATACTTGTCCTAAAAATGTATATGATGGATGTATGTATAATTAAAATAAGTCTAGATACATTCATCTCTAGGACAAGTATTTCCGGACGGAGGTAGTACTTTGTTGCATCACCCTTTCCTCTTCAAGGAAAACCAACACAAGCTCAAGAAGTAGCAAAATTCAAGCTCCTAAATTCATGCACTATATTACAACAAGAAAAACTTCTCGATCATTCTATTGTTTCAAGCGTTATAGCTCCATGAATCCTCGATGCTTTGTGCTTGATGTCCTTCACCACCACGAGGAAATCCAACACAATTTGAATATGTGGAACATAGAGATCCTCTGCAATTGCCAAACTGTCCCGTACCTCCAAGGCCTCAGGTGTGGTTGGTTCTGCAATGTATTTGAAGGTAATTGCAGATGCTCCTAGGAAATTACCTCCCCGATATCTGCCAACAACTTCCACCGCACCATGAGAACTATTAGATACAGTAGCGTCCACATTTAGCTTTACAAAACCCTCACGCGGGGCCTATCACACTCGTTGCCTGATTGTTTTTACTCCACTCACAACACAAGTTTTGCTATCCATGACATCGAGGTCCGTGAAGAAGAACTTGATAAAAACATTAGTTGCAAAAGGGGCTTCAAATGTTTCTTCATTTTTTTTCTGTTCTTCTTGATCGCCAAATCGCCCATAACGTGACCACCATGCGGGTGAACTCACCGTGTGGTAGTTTGTCATGCATTTGGAGCAACCAGTTCTTCACATTCACTATCAAGTTCTCAATCAGGCAATCAACTATTTATTCCAAAGATAGCGACCATACAACTCTTGCCATAGCACAATCCAAGAGGGCATGTTTCCAATTATCCTCAGCCACACATAACGTACAAACTCGTGTAGTAGACATGTGTCGATGCTCCAAAAGGTCCGCTTTCGGTAATGATTTGTGACATAATCTCCAAAGAAACACTTTCATTTTTCATGGTACCTTAATGTTCCACAACGTTGACCAGTCACGAGCTCGTCTCGATGCATCCGATTGCTCCCCAACTTGCTTCATTACATATGCACTCTGAATTTTTAGCTTCATCAAGAATCTGTAGACCAAGCTCACTGAAAATAAGGCTATATCATCCTCTCCCTATACCCAAAAGTCATCAATTCTCCTTGTACACAAAGGTATTCTCAAAATAATTTCCGCATCTGCTGGAGGAACACAACACACACCTTCTCTTCTCGCCAAGGAGCTGAACGAGGTAGCCAGTTCTGCTCCCAAATTCTTGTATCTTCTCCTGCACCAATTCTGCTTATTAAAGCCTTCGACAAATCATGTCTTCCATCTAAAATTTCCATTCAAATCTGAGGGGGGCCGTTTCCAAGTTCTGCTTCAAGTAAGGATGTAAACGGGAAGTACTTCTCTTTTAGAACCCTTTCGCTCAATGTCATGGGGTCATTTAAAATGCACCTAGCTTGTCTAGCTAGGAGAGACAAATTTTAAAAGTTCTATATCCCGGAAGCCAAAGGTGCCCTAATTTTTTGGCTTTGTGAAAACACCCCAAGAAATCCAGCAAGGTTTTCTTATCCCTCTCTTGCTACCCCACCAAAAATGCCTTATCATAGACGTTACACTGTCACAAATGCCTCTGTAGTCTGAAACAAGACATTGAATATACTGGAATTTCTTGGACAACTACCTTTATTGAAAATTCCTTACCCCTATATGATAATAATTTCTCCATCCATCCTTTAATCTTTTCCCAAACCCTGTCCCTCAAATACTTGAAGGTTCGTATTCTTAGAGTGTCCCACATCAGCATGCCTCCCAAGATAACTACCAGTAAACTCCTCATCATAAATATGGAGGATGTTCTTAATGTTGTCTCTGAGTGACTAAGGACACTCTTTGATGAAAATAAATGGTAGAGTTATCATTGTTCACCCTCTGACCTGGCATATTACCATAGGTGTTCACCAGGTTTCACACAATCCCTGCCCCTTATGTACTTCCCTTTAAAATCAACATGCTATTGTCTGTGAAGAGCAAATGGTTAGCAACTGGGGCTATCGGTGCCACTTGAACTACCACAAAAGCTGATGACCAACGAACAAATTTTAATAGGCATGAAAGGCCCTCCGCTGCTATCAAGAAAAGATAATGGGACATTGGATCTCCTTGCCTAATAACCCTGGTGGGTTTAAACTATTCTAACTCTTATAATATCTATTGCCATGGAAAAGATACCATCTTTAAGTTTGGTCAAAATAGGAAGACATCAAATCTAATAATAACTCTAAGGGACTAGCCATAATGGGCAAATCGACATAATAACTACCAATACGCCGATTCTGGCCCAAAGAAAAAAATGATTTATCATATCTGTCAGAATCCTTACAATTGGGAGCGACATCTATATCTAGCCTTCCATCTTTCATCTTTTGGCGTTTCAGAGCTAACTTTTATAGCGCACTTGTGTTTATTTTTTGGAAAGGAGGACTACTCCGACCTCTCATCAAGCGATGTACATAATCATTTTAATTATATTATTCAAAAGAACCCCAAAAATAAAGAAATGGATCAACTGAAAGCCATATGTTTGACAACCGCTTTGGCTACACCAATAAGTTTGATGGTGTGCCACCTCGCATCAACACACCCCATATTATCCGATTGCCTCACTAAGCCACCACGGCAAGCCAAGAGCACCAACCAGTCTAGTAGACACTGTGCGTGCACTACACTCGCATGCTCTAAAATCATTCTCCGCCATCTTTTGCCGTCTCATGAAGAGCGATCAAAGCATTCACCTGGCAAACCAATTCTCCATTGATGCCAGCACGACGCTAGACAATACCACTGCCTCGCTCTCATCCATCAAGACGCATCCGTCGCCGAGACTCCCCTCCACCATTCCGACGATACCTATCATCGGTGACTTTACTCTGTGTAGAGTTGTTGGGATTTCCTAAAGAGCAAGGGTGAAAAGTGTTATAGCAGATACTCCCTCCGTCCCGAATTTCTTGTCGAAGAAATGGATGCATCTAGATGTATTTTAGTTTTAAGTATATCCATTTTTATCCATTTCCGCGACAAGTAATTGTGGACGGAGGGAGTAGTATTTTCCTCATTTAAGAACCAAGGTTTGTCAAATCAAAAGGGGGTGCCACACAAGTAATGCGAACGGTACCTGCAAAAACACAAAGAAAATACTTGGACCCAACGAAGGCAAGAGGTTTTTCAATCCCCTTGTTCTTGCCAATTGCAAGTATTAAATCTCATAATGATAAGTATGCAAACAAAATAAAAGCAAATAAAAACAACTAGGAATTGTATATTTTTTCGTAATAATGATGTATGGATCCGGGGGCCATAAGTTCACTAGAGACATCTCTCTCTAAGAATAACATCAATGTGTAAACACAATAGCGCATAGTTATGATTATGGTTCTTCATGGCATCATTCATATATAAGCATTACGTCCATGAAAATTAGACTATTAAACTTACTGACGCTTACTACTATTACTCCACCCAAAAAGACCACTATCGAGCATGCATCTCAAAGTATTAAGTTCATGACAAACAGAGTAACACATTAAGAAAGATGACAAAATGTAGACAAAGTAAGACCAAGCAATATGTTCGAACCCCGTCGTTTTATCCTTAGGAGCAACAATACAATACATTCCCTGCAACCCTCCTGTCACAGAATAAGGACACCGCAAGACTGAACCCACTACTATGCACCACTCCCTCTAAAGATCTACTCATCTAATTTACCAAAGAAGACTTATAGATTGTAAAGCATACATAGCTATAAAATCACACATAAAAATATCTCAAAAGACTCAAATAGTTTCAATGAATAATCTGATCATAAACCCACAATTCATCGAATCATAACAAAGACACCAAGAGAGTTATATCGAATAGATCGCCGAAGAGATCATTCTATTGAAGATCAAATAGAGAGAGAGAGAGAGAGAGAGAGAGAGAGAGAGAGAGAGAGAAAGAGAGAGAGAGAGATACATCTAGCTATTGATATCGACCGATAGGTTCTGAAGGAACTACCCACACATCATCAAGGAGGCAACAAGGTTGATGAAGGTTGTCTCCCCAATGTTCCTCTCCTGTGATAGATTACAAATAAAGGCTCCAGATGGGATCGTAGAAGAACATAGGTTTGCAAATGCGATAAAATTATTTCGGGTCTCGCTTTGAGGGTTCTTGAATATTTAGGAATTTATACACCATGAATTAGGTCAAACGGCGCCACATGTGCCCCACAAGTGTCGATGTCGCCCCCGTATAGGACGTGCCTTGTGAGATTGTCGCTCCATCATACATCTTGTTGTCTCTCCCTGAAGCTTCTAGGGTCTCTTGTAGTCCCAAAAAATCACCATAAAGTTTCATCATGTTTGAACTTTGTTTGGTATCTTTTTTCTATGAAACTAAGAAATAGGAAAAAAGTAGAAACTCACACTGGACACTAAGTTAATAGGTTAGTCTACGAAATTAATATAAGATGGCATATAAAGCATCCATGAACGATAAAATAATACGTGAAACCCTAAAAAACTATAGATACGTTGGAGACCACTACTTGTGATGGTGTTGAGATTTCCTCGAAGAGTAAGGGTGGTGTAATATAATAGAAAAAAATATTTCCCTTAGCTAAGAACCAAGATTTATCGAATCAATAGGAGATCACGCAAACTAAAGGGCGATAGTACCAGCACACACACAAACAAATACTTGCATCCAACACAGACAAGAGGTTTATCAATCCCCTTGTAATAGTTAATTGCAAGGACTAATTATGATAACAGTAAATAGATAAATATAAAATAACTGATACTAAATTACAGCGAGGATAACTTTAGGATCTTAGTAAATATATAAAGTGAATGGACTCGGGGCCCATAACGTTCACTAGAGACATCTCCCTCATTAGCATAGTAACGATGGGTGATAAAATTACTATTGGGTTATTGAAAGAAAAGTGAATAATTATGATGATAATCATGGCATGATCAGTATATAGGCATTATGTCCGTCACAAGTATACCAAAACGATTCTGCATCTACTATTATTATTCCATCCATTGACCGCTATGTAGCATGCTTCTATGGTATTAAGTTCATAGCAAAGAGAGTAATACTTGGAGCATGATGACATCATGTAGACAAAGTAAGAACAAATAATATGTTTGAACCCTCTCGTTTTACCATTAGTAGCAACAATACAAATATGTGTCTCGTTACTCCTCGTATCACAGTGTGAGGACACCATAAGATTGAACCTACTACTATGTATCACTTCCTGTGAAGATCTACTCCTTAATCCTGGACAAAGAAAACTTATAGATCAGAAAACGTACAACGCTACAAAACCACACATAATAAATCTAAGAATGTACCGAGTTACTTTGAGTGAATAATCTGATCATAAAGCCATAGTTCATCGAATCCCAAAAAACACACCCAAAAGTTACATCGAATGGGTCTCTAAAGTGTTTTTATTGTATTGAAGATCAAACAAGAGAGAGAGCTGTGTGTGTATTCTATATTTCTGAGTGTATGCATACAATGTATTTAGAACATATTCACACATGGGTCCTGCATAGTAAACGGCTATCCAACCACTCACCGTATTGGAATGGTAAAAGGACGTGGATGTCACCTAGAGGGGGTGAATAGGCGCTTTAAAATAATTATGGGTTGAGCTTGAATAAATGCAGAATAAAACTAACGTTTAATTTGTCAAGCAAAAACCTAAAACAACTAGGCTCGCCTATGTGCACCAACAACTTATGCTAAGAAATATAAACAACTAAGTGTAACAAGATATATAACAAGAAACAATATGGCTATCACAAAGTAAAGTACATAAGTAAAGGGCTCGGGTAAGAGATAACCGAGGCATGCGGAGAGGATGATGTATCCCAATGTTTACACCCTTGTGGATGCTAATCTTCGCTTGGAGTGGTGTAAAGGCACAATGCTCCCCAAGAAGACACTAGGGCCACCTTAATCCCCTCACGCCCTCGCACAATGCAAGATGTCGTGATTACACTAAGGGGCCCCTGAGGGTGGTCACCGAACCCATAGAAATGGCAACACTTGGGAGCAGTCACCGAACCAGTACACTTTGGCAACCCTTGGGGGCGGTCACTGGTACTTGTACAAATTGCTCAGGGCAATCTCCACAACGTAATTGGATACGCCCGATGCTTGCCCGGAGCTTTACACCACAATGATTGAGCTCTAAGGAACCACCAAGCTTCTTGGACGCCAAAGGTGTTGGGAAACGTCGCATGGGAAACAAAAAATTTCCTATGCGCACGAAAACCTATCATGGTGATGTCCATCTACGAGAGGGGATTTTCGATCTACGTACCCTTGTAGATCGCACAGCAGAAGCATTAATAAACGCGGTTGATGTAGTGGAACTCCTCATGTCCCTCGATCCGCCCCGCGAACCGTCCCACAAACCGTCCCGCGATCCGTCCCACGATCCGCTCCGATCTAGTGCCCAACGGACGGCACCTCCGCGTTCAGCACACGTACAGCTCGACGATAATCTCGGCCTTCTTGATCCAGCAAGAGAGACGGAGAGGTAGATGAGTTCTCTGGCAGCATGACGGCGCTCCGTAGGTTGGTGGTGATCTAATCTCAGCAGGGCTCCGCCCGAGCTCCGCAGAAACGCGATCTAGAGGAAAAACCGTGGAGGTATGTGGTTGGGCTGTCGTGGAAAAGTTGTGTCAAATCAGCCCTAAAACCTCCGTATATATAGGTGGGAGGGGAGGAGTATTGCCTTGGGGCTCAAGGAGCCCCAAGGGGTTCGGCTGAAGGGGGGAGGAGGATTCCTCCTCCAATCCTAGTCCAGCTAGGATTGGAAGGTGGAGTCCTTCCCTTCCTTCCCACTTCCCCTTTTTTTCTCTTTGATTTTCTTATCTCCTTGCATAGGGGCCTCTTTGGGCTTGCCCACCAACCCACCAAGGGCTGGTGCAGCACCCCCAAGGCCTATGGGCTTCCCTGGGGTGGGCTTCCCCCCCCCCCCCCCCGATGAACATCCGGAACCCATTCGTCATTCCGTGTACATTCCCGGTAATTTCGAAAACCTTCCGGTAATCAAATGAGTTCATCCTATATATCAATCTTCGTCTCCGGACCATTCCGGAAACCCTCGTGATGTCCGTGATCTCGTTTGGGACTCCGAACAACATTCAGTAACCAACCATATAACTCAAATACGCATAAAACAACATCGAACCTTAAGTGTGTAGACCCTGCGGGTTCGAGAACTACGCAGACATGACCCGAGGGACTCCTCGGTCAATATCCAATAACGGGACCTGGATGCCCATATTGGATCCTGCATATTCTACGAAGATCTTATCATTTGAACCTCAGTGCCAAGGATTCATATAATCCCGTATGTCATTCCCTTTGTCCTTCGGTATGTTACTTGCCCGAGATTCGATCGTCACTATCCGCATACCTATTTCAATCTCGTTTACCGGCAAGTCTCTTTATTCATTCCGTAATACAAGATCCCGCAACTTACACTAAGTCACATTGCTTGCAAGGCTTGTGTGTGATGTTGTATTACCGAGTGGGCCCCGAGATACCTCTCCGTCATACGGAGTGATGATCCATACTAACTCAACGAACACCTTCGGAGATACGTGTAGAGCATCTTTATAGTCACCCAGTTACGTTGCGACGTTTGATACACACAAAGCATTCCTCCGGTGTCAGTGAGTTATATGATCTCATGGTCATAGGAATAAATACTTGACATGCAGAAAACAGTAGCAACAAAATGACACGATCAACATGCTACGTCTATTAGTTTGGGTCTAGTCCATCACAGGATTCTCCCAATGACATGATCCAGTTATCAAGCAACAACACCTTGTACATAGTTAGAAGACCCTGACTATCCTTGATCAACTGACTAGCCAACTAGAGGCTTGCTAGGGACAGTGTTTTGTCTATGTATCCACACATGTATCTAAGTCTTCATTCAATACAATTATAGCATCGATAATAAACAATTATCTTGATACAGGAATTATAATAATAACTTATTTATCATTGCCTCTAGGGCATAATTCCAACAGTCTCCCACTTGCACTAGAGTCAATAATCTAGCCCTCACATCACCATGTGAATTACATTGTAATAAATCTAACACCCATACAGTTCTGGTGTTAATCATGCTTTGCCCGTGGAAGAGGTTTAGTCAGCGGGTCTGCTACATTCAGATCCGTGTGCACTTTGCATATATTTACGTCCTCCCCTTCGACGTAGTCGCAGATGAGGTTGAAGTGTCGTTTGATGTGTCTGGTCTTCTTGTGAAACCGTGGTTCCTTTGCTAAGGCAATGGCACCCGTGTTGTCACAAAACAGGGTTATTGGATTCAGTGCGCTTGGCACCACTCCAAGATCCGTCATGAACTGCTTCATCCAGACACCCTCCTTAGCCGCCTCCGAGGCAGCCATGTACTCCGCTTCACATGTAGAATCAGCTACGACGCTTTGCTTGGAACTGCACCAGCTTACCGCACCCCCATTAAGAATAAATACGTATCCAGTCTGTGACTTATAGTCGTCTGGATCTGTGTCAAAGCTTGCATCGACGTAACCTTTTACGACGAGCTCTTCGTCACCTCCATACACGAGAAACATCTCCTTAGTCCTTTTCAGGTACTTCAGGATATTCTTGACCGCCGTCCAGTGATCCACTCCTGGATTACTCTGGAACCTGTCTGCCATACTTATGGCCAGGCTAACGTCCGGTCTAGTGCAAAGCATTGCATACATGATAGAACCTATGGCTGAAGCATAGGGGACGGTGCTCATATGCTCTCTATCTTCATCAGTTGCTGGGCACTGAGTCTTACTCAATCTCGTACCTTGTAAAACTGCAAGAACCCCTTCTTGGACTATTCCATTTTGAACCTCTTCAAAACTTTATCAAGGTATGTACTTTGTGAAAGTCCTATCAGGCATTTCGATCTATCCCTATATATCTTAATGCCTAGAATGTAAGCAGCTTCTCCTAGGTCCTTCATAGAGAAAATTTTATTCAAGTAATCCTTTATGCTCTCCAAAAACTCCACGTTGTTTCCAATCAACAATCTGTCATCCACATATAATATTAGAAACGCCACAGAGCTCCCACTCACTTTCTTGTAAATACAAGATTCTCCAACCACTTGTATAAACCCAAATGCTTTGATCACCTCATCAAAGCGTTTATTCCAACTCCGAGATGCTTGCACCAGTCCATAAATGGATCACTGGAGCTTGCACACTTTTTTAGCATTTCTAGGATCGACAAAACCTTCGGGTTGCATCATATACAACTCTTCCTTAAGGAAACCGTTAAGGAACACCGATTTGACATCCATCTGCCAGATTTCATAATCGAAAAATGCAGCTATTGCTAACTTGATTCTGACGGACTTCAGCATCGCTACGGGTGAGAACGTCTCATCGTAGTCAACTCCTTGAAGTTGTGAAAAACCCTTTGCCGCAAGTCGAGCTTTATAAACGGTCACATTACCGTCAGCGTCCGTCTTCTTCTTAAAGATCCATTTGTTCTGAATAGCGTTGCGGCCTTCAGGTAGTACTTCCAAAGTCCACACTTTGTTTTCATACATAGATCCTATCTCGGACTTCATGGCCTCCAGCCATTTGTTGGAATCCGGGCCCACCATTGCTTCTTCATAATTCGCAGGCTCATTGTTGTCCAACAACATTATTGATAAGACGGGATTACCGTACCACTCTAGAGTAGTACGCGGTCTCGTCGACCTGCAAGGTTCGACAGGAACTTGATCCGGAGTTTCATGATCATCATCATTAACTTCCTCCTCAACCGGCGTCGCAACGACAGGGGTTTCCCCTTGCCCTGCGCCACCATCCAGAGGGATGAGAGGTTTGACAACCTCATCAAGTTCTATCTTCCTCCCACTCAGTTCTCTCGAGAGAAACTCCTTCTCGAGAAAAGCTCTGTTCTTAGCAACAAACACTTTGCCCTCGGATTTGAGATAGAAGGTGTACCCTACTGTCTCTTTTGGGTAACCTATGAAGACGCACTTTTCCGCTTTGGGTTCCAGCTTTTCAGGTTGAAGCTTTTTGACATAAGCATCACATCCCCAAACTTTAAGAAACGACTACTTTGGTCTTTTGCCATACCACAGTTCATATGGTGTCGTCTCAACGGATTTTGATGGTGCCCTATTTAAAGTGAATGTAGCTGTTTCTAATGCATAACCCCAAAACGATAACAGCAAATCGGTAAGAGACATGATAGATCGCACCAACTCTAATAAAGTACGATTACAACGTTCGGACACACCATTACGCTGTGGTGTTCCAGGCGGTGTTAACTGTGAAACAAATCCACATTGTCTTAAGTGAGCACCAAACTTGAAACTCAGATATTCACCCCCACGATCAGACCGTAGGAACTTGATCTTCTTGTTACGATGATTTTCAACTTCACTCTGAAATTGCTTGAACTTTTCAAATGTTTCAGACTTGTGCTTCATCAAGTAGACATAACCATATCTACTCAAATCGTCAGTGAAGGTGAGAAAATAACGATATCCGCCGCGTGCCTCCACGCTCATCGGACCACACACATCGGTATGTATGATTTCCAACAAGTCACTTGCACGCTCCATTGTTCCGGAGAACGGAGTTTTAGTCATCTTGCCCATGAGGCATGGTTCGCACGTGTCAAGTGAATCAAAGTCAAGTGACTCGAAAAGTCTATCGGTACGGTGTTTCTTCATGCGCTTTACACCAATATGACCTAAGCGGCAGTGCCACAAAAACATGGCGCTATCATTGTTAACTCTAACTCTTTTGGTCTCAATGTTATGTATATGTGTATTACCACTATCAAGATTCAATATGAACAATCCTCTCACATTGGGTGCATGACCATAAAAGATATTACTCATAGAAATAGAACAACCATTATTCTATGACTTGAACGAGTAACCGTCTCGCAATAAACAAGATCCAGATATAATGTCCATGCTTAACGCAGGCACTACATAACAATTATTCAAGTTCATAACTAATCCTGATGGTAACTGAAGTGAAACTGTGCCGACGGCGATTGCATCAACCTTGGAACCATTTCCCACACGCATCGTCACTTCATCCTTTGCCAGCCTTCACTTATTCCGCAGTTCCTGTCTCGAGTTGAAAATATGAGCAACAGAACCGGTATCGAATACACAGGCACTACTACGAGAGTTGGTTAAGTACACATCAATAACATGTATATCAAATATACCTAATTTTTCTTTCGCCGCCTTCTAATCAGCCAGATACTTCGGGCAGTTGCGCTTCCAGTGACCCATACCCTTGCAATAATAGCACTCCGTTTCAGGCTTAGGTCCAGCTTTGGGTTTCTTCGTCGGATTGGCAATAGGCTTGCCGCTCTTCTTTGAATTACCTTCTTTCCTTTGCCGTTTCTCTTGAAACTAGTGGTCTTATTCACCATCAACACTTGATGCTCTTTACGGAGTTTTGACTCTGCGACTTTCAGCATCGCGAACAACTCGCCGGGTGACTTGTTCATCCCTTGCATGTTGTAGTTCAACACAAAGCCCTTATAGCTTGGCGGCAGTGATTGAAGAATTCTGTCAGTGATAGCCTCTTGCGGGAGTTCTATCCCCAGCTCAGCCAGACGGTTTGAGTACCCAAACATTTTGAGCACATGTTCACTGACAGACGAATTCTCCTCCATCTTGCAAGCATAGAATTTATCGAAGGTCTCATACCTCTCGATCCGGGCGTTCTTCTGAAAGATAAACTTCAACTCCTGGAACATGTCATATGCTCCATGACGCTCAAAGCGACGTTGAAGTCCCGGCTCTAAGCCATACAAGACTGCACATTGAACTACTGAGTAGTCCTCCTTACGTGTTAACCAAGCGTTCTTAACATCTTGTTCAGCCGTAGCGGGTGGTTCATCTCCTAGCGCAGCATTAAGGACATAATCCTTCTTCCCATCTTGCAGGAGCAACTTAAGATTACGAGCCCAGTCTACAAAGTTGCTTCCATCATCTTTCAACTTAGCTTTCTCTAGGAACGTATTATAATTCAGGGTGACTGTCGCGAGAGCCATGATCTACAACACAAATATATTCAAAGTGGACTTAGACTATGTTCAAGATAATTAGAGTTTAACTTAATCAAATTACTTGCTAAACTCCCACTCAAAAAGTACATCTCTCTAGTCATTTGAGTGGTTCATGATCCAATTCCACTATCTCAAGTCCGATCATCACGTGAGTTGAGGATAGTTTCAGTGGTAAGCATCCCTATGCTAATCATATCAACTATTGTGACATCCTCGACTTTTGCTACAGTAATGATTGTAATTAAGCGACACTGATCCCGCGCTAATGATGCCACGTCATCGGAAGTGATATCAATGATCTCGTGTTGGTTGAAACCGAATCAAATTCGAAGCTTTAAAAATAAAGTCAGACGAGAAAAGATTTTCGTGTTGTTGAAATAAAAACGTCGGGGAGTTATCAAAAAATTCCCTAACGGATTATAATATCGAATCGGGCACTTTAGGGATTATCGGTAAACACTATATATTTAAATGTGGATATTGAATAAGATGAATAAATGAAATATAGTAAATGAAAATAAATAAATAAAATAAAGAATTAAAAGTATGTATAATAAATTGTAGAAGGAAGTACAAAGAATATATATCAAAGGGAAAGTATTAAAAATAATAATGATAAGATAAAGTATAAAAAAAATATTAAAAAAAAAAAGAAAAAGGAAAAAGCAACCCCCCCACCCCCTGGCCCAACTGGGCCTAGAGGCCCAGCCGGCGAGGCCACGCCCACCCATCAAACCCTAGCGAGCGCTGCCCCCTCGCTACTCCCCCGTTTCCCAGCGCCGCCACTCCCCACGCTCCCCCTCTCGCCTCCCACCCCGCCACCAACCGCCCCTCATGGGGGCCCCTCCCCACCTCTCGTACCCCCTCCCCACCGAGACCCTCCCCCACGATCCTCCCTCCTCTCGGTCTCCCGTCGCCCCCCAGATCCCTCCTCCTCCTCCCCACCTCGGTCGGCACATCCCTCCGCCCCGGCCTCCTCCTCCCGCCGGCGAGCCCCCACGGCCTCCCTCCATCCGCCCTCCTCTCCACCCCTCACCCCGGTCGGTGAGCCCCTTCCCTGCTCCTCCAACCGCCGGCACCAACCCCCCCTCCCCCCCCCCCCCCCGTTGGCCGGACCTCCAGCGACCTACGGCGGCCGAGGCCCTCCCGGGTTCCTCCTGGCCGGCAGACCCAGGCCAGGGGCCTTCCCCCCCCCCCCCCCCCCCCCCCCCCGTCGCGCCCCCCTTCCTCCCGCTCGGTCCAGGAGGGACCGGGCAGGGAGACCGGCCCCCTCGGCCCCTTCACCTCGCCGGCTAGCCCCTCCCCCACCGGGCCTCCCCTACACCTCTTCCTCGCTGGAACCGCGCCGTCACCGTCCCCTTCACCACCGGAACAGCGCCGTCACCGTCACTGCCTCGTCCTCCTCCTCGCCGTCACCTCCGCTGCCCGCGAACTCCGGCTTCATCGGGCCGTCCCGTCAACGTTGGTGAGCCCCTCCTCGGGCTCCTCCCACCGTCGCGTTCCCCTCACCGTCCCGGTTCCGTTCCGGCAAACGGGACCCCGATCCGTCGGCGGTAGTGACCGGTAGGAGGGATTGAAGTTTATGTTCTTCTATGTTGAAGGAGTTAGCAAAGAGACTCTCTGTTATATTTGTTAACAGAGAGAGGGAGATGAGAGTTTTGAGAGAAAATAAAATAAATGATGTATTAGACGCGTATGTATGTATGTATGTATGAGATGCGATGTATGTATTTGCGTATATGGATATTTAGAGGAATACGATATTTGCACAGTTAGGTATCTATAATAAAATGAGTAAATAGCCTTAGACCACTTACCGGTGGGGCCAATGCACCCGTTGTCTATGACAGGGAGGCCCCACGCGATAGTTAAAATAAAAATAAAACTAATGTTTTTATTAAATAAATAAATAGATATATTAGTTAAATTAATTAATTAGAATAATTAGAGTATGACACGTGGGTCCCCCACTAAATTAATCTGATTAATTAATAATTAATCTTAATAAAAACTTGTGCCTATGACGTTCGGGACCTGCTGGTCAGTTGACCAGTCAAATGTTGATGTCAGCATGACATCGCGATGATGTCATAATGGGATTTTATTAAGATAGCTAAATCTGTTTTTAATTCCTAAATAATTAATAAAACTTTGAAAATTAATATAAAATAATCCGTAAGTCAGATCAAAATAATTTCAACATGAAAGTTGATCAGCAAAACGAGACGAACCCGGATACACGGTCCATTCGTCTGTCACGCATCCCTAGCATCGCAAACGTGGAACTTTTCCATCGTTTCCAGTATAACCGGTAGCCCGATACCCGGAAAAATATCGTCAGATATTCTTCCGACCCGTCTATGGCGGATGTTGCTGCGTTAGTTCATGTCTAGCCTGCATCTTCCCATGTCATGCTTTGTGTTGCACCGTTGCTATTATTTATTGTTTCTTCCCCCTCTTCTTACCGGTAGACCCCGAGACTGACGCTGCTGCCGGGTACATCTACGACCCTGCCGATCAGTCCTTTGCCGTAGAGCAGCAAGGCAAGCAAACTCCCCTTGATCATTCCTATATCGCCTATGTCTTTCTTCCTACTGCTTGCATTAGTATTTTGCTACTATTGTAGTTGGCTCCTATATCTGATGCATAGCCTATTTTTGATGAACTGCTACTTTCAGTCATGTACCTTTAATATGCCTAGTATAGGTGGAGCAGTCATCCCCTCTGACCCCGTAGTCCAGTTGCCCCGCTTGTATTCAAATCTCGATCTTTGATCGACGAGCCAGACCAGACACAGCACATACACCCCCCCCCCTTCGTAGTACGACGCTACAAAGATACTATCGGGTACCGAGGGTGACACCTCGCTAAGTACTCCTGATGATATCTCTGTAGTATAGCTAGTCGGTCGTGGTTATCGAGGGTGATTCCTCTTTCACCATTCCCGATGACGCCCCTGTCGTGCAACCCCTCAAGTGTGGGACCCCCGAGGGTGATTCCTCTAAGCCCACCTTGATGGGTACATCGTTCGGAATCCAACGAGGGTGATACCTCGGGTTCCCCCCGATGTTACAACCACACAGTTACTCGACCATGTTACTGGGATCATTGGTGATTAGTTGTAAGACGGGTGGATTCCCGTGAGACTGTGTTGATGGCCTAATTAAAATGCTAATGGATTTGGGTATTTGATCTGGGTTGGTCGGAGACCTTTTCGCACTAACCGGATACGCGGGAAGAATTATGGGTACTCGGTGTCGCGGTATCAGCCGAAGCTTTTCAGATGCCAGCAATGTAGCGGCGCGCGCCCGAGTGGTCCCGAGATGCATCACGCTTGTGATTAAGGGATGCTAGGACTGACGTCGGCCGCCCACGCCACGTGCAGGAGCGTGAAGGGGAACTGGGCCCACGAACCCTTTGTGCTTAGGAGTTAGACCGGCGGGCTGGCCTCTCTGATTAGTCTTAGGTGGGGCTGCGACGTGTCGATATTCCGAGGCCGGGAAGGACCCAGAAAAGTATGTCCGGCCAGAGTGTTATCGAGTGTGACGGGACATGTGGTGCACCCCTGTAGGGATGAAAATTAACTATTCGGATAGCTGTGTCCACGGTTACAGGACGACTTGGAGTTGTGCCCCGATCTTTTACAACTACAATTGTTACTTAACTGGAATTAGTTTGCCTCGGGATTGCTTCCTCGCAGGGAGTCGAGGGAGGATCTTTAGGCATGACCTCACTTTAATATTGCTGCAACAATATGACTATTAATGTTACCCCTGTTCTACTCTCGTCTATTGCTGCAAGACCCTGAAGATGCTAGTCTTCGATAGGACTAGGCCTTCTCTCTCTATTCTCGCATTGCTGCAGTCAGTCCACATATAACCCCCTTCTTTGATACTGATGCATATTTAGAATAGTCCTGATGTAAGACTTGCGAGTACTTTGGATGAGTACTCACCGCTGCTTTGCTCCCCCCTTGTCCCCTTGATCCGTTTGCTGCGACCAGATGATGGAGCCCAGGAGATGGAGGTCCCCGCCACCGACGACTGCTACCCCGACGGTGCCTACTACTACGTGGAGGCCGCTGATGATCAGGAGTAGTTAGGAGGTTCCCAGGCAGGAGGCCTCGCCTCGTTCGATCGTTGTATCTTTTGTGTTAGCCTTCTCTAAGGCACCCCATGTTTTATGTCTGTACTCAGATATTTGTTGCTTCCGCTGACTCGTGTGTTTATCGAGCTTTCGTATTCTAGCCCTCGAGGCCCCTGGCTTGTAATATGAAGCTGATGTTATTTTCATTTGTGTCTAGAGTTGTGTTGTGATATCCTCCCGTGAGTCCTTGGGTTTGATCGTATGCATTTGCGTGTATGGTTAGCGTACGATTAAATCGAGGGCGTCACAACTATATGATTCATGATCGACCTTTCGGTCTTATGTGTTCCGAGGCCATGTCTGCACATGCTAGGCTCGTCAAGCTTAACCCGAGTGTTCCGCGTGTGCAACTGTTTTGCACCCGTTGTATGTGAACGTTGAGTCTATCACACCAGATCATCATGTGGTGTCTCGAAACGACGAACTGTAGCAATGGTGCATAGTCGAACAATTTCGTCTTGAAATTTTAGTGAGAGATCACCTCATAATGCTACCGTCGTTCTAAGCAAAATAAGGTGCATAAAAGGATTAACATCACATGCAATTCATAAGTAACATGACATGGCCATCATCACGTCTTCTTGATCTCCATCACCAAAGCACCGGCACGATCTTCTTTGTCACCGGCGCCGCACAATGATCTCCATCAACGTGTCGCCATCGGGGTTGTCGTGCTACTCATGCTATTACTACTAAAGCTACTTCCTAGCAATATAGTAAACGCATCTGCAAGCACAAACATTAGTTTATAGACAACCCTATGGCACCTGCCGGTTGCCGTACCATCGACGTGCAAGTCGATATTAACTATTACAACATGATCATCTCATACATCCAATATATCACATCACATCGTTGGCCATATCAAATCACAAGCATACCCTACAAAAACAAGTTAGACGTCCTCTAATTGTTGTTGCATGTTTTACGTGGTGACCATGGGTATCTAGTAGGATCACATCTTACTTACGCAAACACCACAACGGAGATATATGAATTTCTATTTAACCTCATCTAAGGACCTCCTCGGTCAAATCCGATTCAACTAACGTTGGAGAAACCGACACTCGCCAGTCATCTTTGAGCAACGGGGTTACTCGTAGCGATGAAACCAGTCTCTCGTAAGCGTACGACTAATGTCCGTCCGAGCTGCTTCGATCCAACAATACCGCGGAATCAAGAAAAGACTAAGGAGGGCATCAAATCGCACATCACCGCCCACAAAAACTTTTGTGTTCTACTCGAGATGACATCTACGCATGAACCTAGCTCATGATGCCACTGTTGGGAAACGTCGCATGGGAAACAAAAATTTTCCTACGCGCACGAAAACCTATCATGGTGATGTCCATCTACGAGAGGGGATTTCCGATCTACATACCCTTGTAGATCACACAGTAGAAGCGTTAATAAACGCGGTTGATGTAGTGGAACGTCCTCACGTCCCTCGATCTGCCCCGCGAACCGTCCCACGAACCGTCCCGCGATCCGTCCCACGATCTGCTCCGATCTAGTGCCGAACGGACGGCACCTCCGCGTTCAGCACACGTACAGCTCGACGATGATCTCGGCCTTCTTGATCCAGCAAGAGAGACGGAGAGGTAGATGAGTTCTCCGGCAGCGTGACGGTGCTTCGGAGGTTGGTGGTGATCTAATCTCAGCAGGTCTCCGCCCGAGCTCCATAGAAACGCGATCTAGAGGAAAAACCGTGGAGGTATGTGGTCGGGCTGCCGTGGCAAAGTTGTATCAAATCAGCCCTAAAACCTCCGTATATATAGGTGGGAGGGGAGGGGCCTTGCCTTGGGGCTCAAGGAGCCCCAAGGGGTTCGGCCGAAGGGGGGAGGATGATTCCTCCTCCAATCCTAGTCCAACTAGGATTAGAAGGTGGAGTCCTTCCCTTCCTTCCCACTTCCCCTTTTTTTTCTTTGATTTTCTTATCTCCTTGCGCAGGGGCCTCTTTGGGCTTGCCCACCAGCCCACTAAGGGCTGGTGCGGCACCCCCAAGGCCTATGGGCTTCCCCGGGGTGGGCTGCCCCCCCCCCCGGGTGAACATCCAGAACCCATTCGTCATTCCCGATACATTCCCGGTAATTCTGAAAACCTTCCCGTACTCAAATGAGGTCATCCTATATATCAATCTTCGTCTCCGGACCATTTCGGAAACCCTCGTGACGTCCTTGATCTCGTCCTGGACTCCGAACAACATTCGGTAACGAACCATATAACTCAAATACGCATAAAACAACGTCGAACCTTAAGTGTGCAGACCCTACGGGTTTGAGAACTATGCAGACATGACCCGAGGGACTCCTCGGTCAATATCCAATAGCGGGACCTGTATGCCCATATTTGATCCTACATATTCTACGAAGATCTTATCGTTTGAACCTCAGTGCCAAGGATTCATATAATTCCGTATGGCATTCCCTTTGTCCTTCGGTATGTTACTTGCCCGAGATTCGATCGTCAGTATCCGCATACCTATTTCAATCTCGTTTACCGGCAAGTCTCTTTACTCGTTCCGTAATACAAGATCCCGCAACTTACACTAAGTCACATTGCTTGTAAGGCTTGTGTGTGATATTGTATTACCGAGTGGGCCCCGGGATACCTCTCCGTCATACGGAGTGACAAATCCCAGTCTTGATCCTAGTTACGTTGCGACGTTTGATACACACAAAGCATTCCTCCGGTGTCAGTGAGTTATATGATCTCATGGTCATAGGAATAAATACTTGACACGCAGAAAACAGTAGCAACAAAATGACACGATCAACATGCTACGTCTATTAGTTTGGGTCTAGTCCATCACATGATTCTCCCAATGACGTGATCCAGTTATCAAGCAACAACACCTTGTACATAGTCAGAAGATCCTGACTATCCTTGATCAACTGACTAGCCAACTAGAGGCTTGCTAGGGATAGTGTTTTGTCTATGTATCCACACATGTATCTAAGTCTTCATTCAATACAATTATAGCATGGATAATAAATGATTATCTTGATACAGGAATTATAATAATAACTTATTTATCATCCTCTAGGGCATAATTCCAACAAAAGCACCCAAGAAGAACACTCTCTAAGGTACCAAGCACCCAAGAGTAATAAGCTTCTCAAACTTCACTTCCACATATCACCGTGGAGAACTCAAACTGATGCACCAAATGCAATGGCAAGGGCACACGAAGTGCCCAAGTCATTCTCTCTCGAATCCCACCACAACAACTAATGATATGGAAGAAAATGAGAGGAATAACAAAGAAGAACACGAAGAACTCCAAGATCAAGATCCAAGGGATTCCCATCACAAAGATGAGAAAGTGATTGGTGGAAATGTGGATCTAGATCTCCTCTCTCTTTCCCCTCGAGAACTAGCAAGAATCATTGGAGGGATTGAGAGTTAGCAAGCTCGAAGAAGGTCAACAATGGGGGAAGAACACGAGCTCAAGAGTTTTTTGGAGCCATGGGGAAGAAGACCCCCTTTTATGGTCCTCCCCAAATCCAACTGTTATGTGCACTCGTCGTGCACAAGCGGTACTACCGCTCGGACCCAAGCGGTACTTCCACTTAAAATAGGCAATGGCTCATGATAAGCTAGAGAGGAAAAACAAGCGGAAGAGGGGCCGACAGGGGAGGGTGGCAGTACCGCCCAAGCGGTACTACTGCTCTGCCCCCAGCGATACTTCCTCTTAGAATAAGCAACCGTGTCCGAGGCGAGAAAGAAATAATACGAGGAAGAGAGGCCGAGAGCGGTACTACCGCTCTGCCCCAGTGGTACTTCCGCTCAAGAGAGAAAATGTGTCGTGAACTTCCATAAGTTTCGCATACGAGCTCTGAATTGAGAAAACTCAAGCTTGTTGGATTCAGGACGACAAGAGCTATCCAACAACAAATGATATAGAGATGTGAAACCTCTATGATTGAAGAACTGAAAAAAACTCCAACATCGAATACATCATAGAAGATGCACATGAACTCTGTTTTCGATGAACTCGAGTTTGTCATGAAGATGACCATAAGCTCAAGAACCCACAAGAGAAAAGCCAACCAAGAACCAAGAAATATGATGATGCCAAGAATGCAATGGTTTGAGCTCTCAACAAACGATACGATCAAGCTACTCACTTGAGAGCCCCCCTTGATAGTACGACAATCTATCCTACAACCCGGTCTCCTAACTAACACACTCACACCGGTAAAATAGAAAACCTATCAAGGACAAACCTTTGCCTTGCGCATAGTCCACTTGAGCTAGATGATGACGATGTTGTCCTCCTCAAGATGGACCACGTTTCTTGATTGTGTCGGCTCAATGAAGACTAGTAGATTGCTCCCTCATACTCCACTATGGGTGAGTCACTCTTCAACACATCTTCCCAAGTCCATTGCCACCACAATGGACGATCACCACTTGATGTCATGCTCCATGGGTTGTATGAGATATTCCTCTTGACGCAAGCCGATGGAAACACACCTAACCCACACATAGAACTCTCACGAAGACCATGGGTTAGTACACAAAGCGTAATGGACAATGCTTACCATACCATGTGATCACTTGATCCCTCTCGGTACATTTTGTACGCTTTGTGTGTTGATCAACTTGATTCACTCTTTGACTTAGTCTTGATCAACCTTGTGTCTTTATGATCAATCTTTGGATAAAGCCTTGAATACCACCTTGGTCACCATATAAACTCCTTGAAACCAACAGATGGACTTCAACAAGAGCCTATGGACAAATTATTCGAATATAACTTAAGGCAACCATTAGTCCATAGGGATTGTCATCAATTACCAAAACCAGAATGGAGAAATATGCTCTAACAAACGGGAAAATTGCGGATGGGTCATCCATTTTTCTGAGCCAACTTGTCCAGCTGGTTGATGACGGACGAGGAGACGACCACCTACCCATTTTTGGTGTCTTCATAAGAACGACACGCAACCTCGTTCCCTTCCTCCACACCTCCCCTTCCCGAGTCTGAAAAGATCCACCACACACCTCCCCTTCCTGATCTCGTTAGCCATGTCCGGATTCGGCTCTTCCTTATCATACGCCCAATAGGAGCTGCTTCCGCTCATCGCGCGCCCTATGTGCGGCATGATCAGCAATGCAACCAAGTTCTCCAACCAGAATCGCGCATGACGTGCTGGCACGCACTGACTTCGTCGCCCCGGCAACCACTAAAAAATATGGGTCTGTCTGCTCAACATCCGCAGTGACCTCTGTGACTGTGAACCTATGGCATGTTGAGGAAGTCAACGAATAATCAGGGTATTACTTGACGAAAGTCAAATTCACTCTTTTTTTGACACCAGAGTGGCTATGGTTGCCATTATATGCGCATAATACAATATATATGCCATCTGCAAACTAGTTGCTATGTCATGCCCTTCCCAGATATCAATATATATAGTAACTTCTGAGCAATGATGACATGATTTGTTTTGCAAACATTATACAGGGCAATTTCATTCATGGCATATTACCAAAATGAACATCGCAGCAGTTTTGCTTACAGCACTAGTAGTTTATATACATAGACAAATGATATTTTACTCCCTTCGTTCCAAAATAAACACTACAAGAATACCCCCTATAAAGCAACACATACTCTACAACACTTTGACTATAAGTTGCAAAATTCAGAGGAGATACGCATATAAGCGTTGCAATATATACGTTGTAAAGTTACAGCTCCTGACCATAGTGTCGTAGATAGATTGCAAAAGATCTTATATGTTGCCATGTATGTGTTGCATAGTATGTTTCTTATAAGACTGTATATTTTTTAATTAAAAATGAAATTTAAATAGACACGGCCGTACAAATAATGAACGTGGCACGAAAATATATGCTAACCATTTGAGGAAAAAAAATCACGTGTAGTTCCTTCGTTTTATTCTCTAATCTGGACTAGGCCAAATCCCATTGAGCTCAAGTCGCGTGGGTTAAAACGCATTTGATAAACTTTTCTTCAAAATTGATGTACTTTTTAAAAAAATTGATAAACCTTTTTATAAAATTTATGAAATTTTTTCAAATTCAATGTACATTTTCAAAATCTATGAGCTTTCAATATTCATAAACTTTTTCCAAAGTCAGTGATTTTTTTTTCAGATTTGTGAGAAAAATATGGAAATCGATGATTTTTTTAATTTGGTAATTTTTTATAAAAAACTGTGAACTTTTTTTGGAAATCTACGAACTTTTCAAAATCGCTTTAACCGGTGGCCAGCTTTTTTCCTTAACCAGAAGCACCACACATCCGAGGAAAAACAAAAGGAGGCGAGAGAGGCAAGCTGAGCAGGAATAACTAACAGATGGGCTCCTGTTTGACTTTCAGAACAGCTTCGGTGCAGGTCTCCTGCAAACGGGCCGGCCCATTTCTTGGCCACGAGTAAACGTAAAAAAAATTATACCAAACAACAAAAACTTTTAGCGCTGGATGGATTGGAACCAACTTCCAGT
The DNA here is from genome assembly GCF_904849725.1 of Hordeum vulgare subsp. vulgare. NCBI lineage: Eukaryota > Viridiplantae > Streptophyta > Magnoliopsida > Poales > Poaceae > Hordeum > Hordeum vulgare. The sequence continues at coordinate 82,701,765 of NC_058519.1, forward strand.
CGCTAGGTGTTCTTTAATTATTATTTTTGAAACTCAAACAAACTGTTAAAATATAATTTTTTAAACATGAAGAATTATTGAAAAGATGAACCAAAATTAACTATTTTTTTATATACAACAATTTTCAAATATACATTGAACACTTTTGAGATATAGGATGAAGGATTTTTAATACAGACAGAACATTTTGTGATAAATACTGAACAAAGTTTGAAACATATTGAGCATTTTTTATATACGATGAACGAATTTTATACATTGAACATTTTTGTAATATAATCTGAACAATGTTTAACTACAAATTGAAAAAAATTGTGTTATGTGCTGAAGAATCATTTAACTACCCATTGAACATTTTCTGATATACACTTCAAATTTTGGAATAGGGAACAAAATTTGTAAAATTCCAAAAAAATAAAACCGTGGACACTTTCTGAAATCATGAACAAAATTTGGGGTTTTGGAACAATTTCTTGAAAACAAAGTATAATAATAAAAATTATAAAATGAAATAAAAGAAATTGAAATGAAAACAAAAAAAAGATTTTAAAAAGAAAAAAAAGGAAAAAGACAACATGAAAAGACGACAAAAGAATAAATGGTTTAGAGAACCTACTAGAAGGTTCCCCTAACTGGGTGCTGGTTCGAAGTGTTCCAGCCAGTGTCACCTCGTTCGCTCAGTTCGCTTTAGCGAAGCAGCGACAATCAGATGCACACAGGAATCATATACGATCTGCGTGAGACCAACCGGCCTCATATAGGATCCATCATGGTTCCTCATTTTCTTTCTCCCTTCGATCAAACAAAAACTAAGTAATATTGTGGCCACAATCTTATGTAGACACTAGTCTATTCCGTTGGTGATTTCCTTGTATCCAATCTAGTAGGGCCAGGTTCGAATTTCAGTAAGGTTGTTTTCTGAGGAAATTTCATAATGCAACATAATTTTATTTTCCTTAGCAATAGGTGTAAATTTATATAAAATGCAAAATTAAGCAGCGTTGGACTATGGATCTTCCTCCAGGTTGTGACGCCGCCGCACGCGGTCTTGTAGCTCATTGTCATCCTTTGCACCATAAAAGGAGGATCTTAGCAGCAGGAGCCACCCCTTGCCGAGAATGCCGCAATGGACAAGAAGTTCCAACAACAATTAGAGCTCCCCTATGATAGCAGTTCGGCACCTCCCTCGCCATTGCCCTAGCCGCTTCATCATTGCCATTGTCGCCATGTCAATGGCCGATCGATGTGAAGCATGTGCCACACCTGGAGCCCGCGAGTGCATGCGCACCTCATGCATTGCCAACGCTGGGTCCTCTAAACATTGTATTGGCGAAGGCCTATACAATCTACCATTTGAATACCATACTAAAGATGTCGACGTGGCGCCGGTGCCGCCTTGGCGACCAATTGGTCAAGATCAACATGGTTAAGTTGTTGCGCGCCGCCACCCTCATCACCGACAAGGGCAAGGAAAAGCCGGGTGGAATGGCCGGCGATCGAGGATGACGCTGCCCTGCGAACGACGACGGAGCAAGGTGAGCAAAAATGCCGCGAGCGGCAGACCGCGGCCGATCAGGTCTGATATGAGTAACAAAAATCAATATTATTTCACCCATCTTGCACAACATTTTTACAGCACATAGAAAAAACATGTTGTGTGTGGCATAAATGTGCATGTCAAGTGCGACATGATAATAACAAAAGTTACCATCTTTTCGGTTCAAATTTTTACTCCTGGTATTAATTTCTGATTACACACCAAATTTTCTATTTCCCTCCGTTCTCTCCCGCCAATAGCGACTAATTTTGGTCAAAATAAATTAAGCACACGAGCTTGATTACCTTGGCCCCATCGGTCATAAGAATCAAGCACGAAGAGTCAAAAATAGGTCTCGCGAGGAGGTAACAACGCCACAAAAATCGGAAACCGCCCCTCCCCCATATCAACACAGATCCCTCCCGGGTATTCAAAAAAAAAACATATCCCTTCCTCGTCTTGAGCAGATCGATCATGGCCTGCCCTCCCTTCGGAACCTCATAGCTGGCCCCATCGATTCCACCATTCAGGTTGAGGGCACAAGAGGCGTGTCTTTTTCATCAACTGGGATGGAAACCAGATCAATCCCCACTCCTAATTCATAGAAACTCAAGGTAAATACTAGTACGGCTTGAAGATTGTGCCCCTGGTTCGGATATGTCGCTTCTATGATTTCTGATTACTTTTCTCTTTTTTGTATTTGATAGTGCACACCAAGTGTTTGATAGTTGTCCTTTGTTACTGGTTCAGAATTTCGGGGGGCTTCAGATAAAGGGGTTGTTTATGATTCTTCTTCTATAAGATTACACCTTTCCTATACTCGCTCGAAATTAGCTTTTTAGGTTTTTTTATTAGCGTGTTGATGCTTGTTTGTTTTGGTGTTCCGTAGGTTCACTGAACATAAGAGATGGCTTAAATCTGGTAACTGTCAAGGTGCCAGGTGTGGACGCGTGCAATATTTCAATCTAGTTCTACACCCTTACGAAGTTGGTGAGTTCAATACCTTCATAGAATTTCTTTATGGAACTCCATTTTTTTCAACTATCCTATTCTGATTGGGTAGTACAATTGGGTTAGTTCTTGTCTAAAATTTTGCGGTTGACCACCTAGCATAGTTTCTTTCTTTCTTCCTGTGTATGCAGACGTTTGTGATATTGTAATTTTCTTATTGTTATCATACTATAACCTGGCTGGGGTGTCATTTGTAGAAAAGTAAATGATGGAGTGACTAGAAGATAGTGGTATCTTGGTCGTACTTATGGACAAGTTGCACTAAGTATCTTGTCGACTAGTCAGGCTCCAATAAAATGTTAATTATATTATGAATACCAGAACATGATCTACAGGAGCACAACTACAAGTCGAGTCTACAAAACAACACACTCGTTTTAAAAATAAATGTTAGTGAACAACCATGTGCATGATAGTGAAAACATATATACTTTGCAACACACTCAGCCTTGGACGATGGGACCTTGTCACGGTCCCAACTTGAGAATAACATATCATCAACCTAGCTATTATGCTTGTGCATGAACGAAACCTACTTTTTTTTACGATAAACTAAATATATTAATAATCATCCATCAGGGTTATAATCTAACAGTCGAATTTCTTTCAGCTCCAAAGGAACTTCTGCCATGAAGAAAAATCACCAGATCTTCAAGCCAAGTCAGCACGGCTATGTGTTAGCTTATTTTGCTTCCTACTCACCCATCCATTCTGGAATGAACTGAAAGAGTTCAGCTATGTGTTAGCTTATTTTGCTTCCTACTCACCCATCCATTCTGGAACGAACTGAAAGAGTTCAGGACAACCAGAATATCATTGATTATGGAGAAAATACTAGATTGGTTACGGACGCCAGGTTCCAATGCTTTGGCCAGAGCCATACAGTCTAGCTCCACCAAAACTGCCCCATTGAAAAATCTAGATAACTCCCTCAGACCGGTAAAGAGAGCTAATCCCTAAGCCTTTTCCACACTAACGCACGTACTAATGCAGAGCCCATGAAAAAGAAAGGCTGTCCCTAAGAGTTTCCCACAACAGTCCCCATCGTACTTGATCAGGAAGCACCGATGTAGGAGCGTCATAATTCAGTTTTATAGTTTCTGCGGGAGGGGGCATCCACTTCGAGAAAACAGGGATAGGAGAGTGCACGCGTCTATCCCCAAAATGATTGCTGCAGTTTTGGTCAATCTCATTTTCAGGGAACACCTGGCAGTTACGAATTTCCTCTTTGAACCGTATCAAAAAAGACATCGAGCCTGATTTAGATACCTTGCTAGCAGAGGCGGTTTTAGGCCCCAGGAAGGTAGGGCCTTCGCCTAGGCGTGTGTCACGCCCAAGATGCGACCCTATCCTTAATTTCGCACGAAGGCCTCGTCAGGGATAGAAGCGCCTCTCGTCGTGTCGCAAGAATGGATATCGTTACAAGTACATGTACTGAAAAGAAGAGGTATATATACAGAGTTGGCTTACACTCGCGACAAGCTACATCAGAGTCACATCAGTACATTACATAAACATCAAGAGTAAGAGCAGGGTCCGACTACGGACGAAAACAAACTAGAAAAATAAGAACGACGTCCATCCTTGCTATCCCAGGCTGCCGGCCTGGAACCCATCCTAAATCGATGATGAAGAAGAAGAAGAAGCAACTCCAAATGAACAATCAACGCGCTCGCGTCAAGTAACCTTTACATGTACCTGCAACTGATGTTGTAGTAATCTGTGAGCCACAGGGGACTCGGCAATCTCATTTCCAAAGGTATCAAGACTAGTAAAGCTTAATGGGTGAGGTATGGTTAAGTGGTGAGGTTGCAGCAGCGGCTAAGCATATATTTGGTGGCTAACTTACGAGTACAAGAAAATAAGAGGGGGATGATCTACGCATAACGGACGAGAGCTACTGATGATCAAATGAATGATCCTGAACACCTACCTACGTCATACATAACCCCACCGTGTCCTCGATCGGAGAAGGAACTCACGAAAGAGACAGTCACGGTTACGCACGCCGTTGGCAGGTTTTAATTAAATTAGCTTCAAGTTATCTAGAACCAGTGTTAAACAAAGTTTCCACGTTGCCACATAACCGCGGGCACGGCTTTCCGAAAGATTTAACCCTGCAGGGGTGCTCCAACTAGTCCATCACAAATTACCACAAGCCGCATAGAAATCCTCAATCACGAAGCTCGCGATCTCGTCGGATTCCCTAGTGGAAAACCTCAACTCTGAGATTACCCAAAGCATCACCGGAATCCCGATGCACAAGATATTTCGTCAAAGGTAAAACTAATCCAGCAAGGCCACCCGACGTGTCGACTATCCCGATAGGAGTCGCGTACCTCGTTCTCAGGACACGGCGGATGAGCTAGACGTCGGGATCGCTAAACCTCCGGGTGACCAGAGGGGCGCCGGACATCGCTCAGGTGGGGCCAACACTCATGAGGAGCACTGCCCCGGGGGTTGATTAAATTTCCTCGGGTTAATTACTCCCTATGCAGTTCATTAGTTATTAGGCAAATGTAGTACCAAAGTTGGGCCCTGCCAGACCAGCTTTAATCTAAAACGAATTATCAAGGGGGTCCCCATAACAACCCTGATCGTGTTAGGAGCGCTCATTTATGGAACATAACACCGGTAGCCGAAAACTAAGGGGGCAAAGGTGGAACAAAACACCACGCTAGAAAGGCCGAGCCTTCCACCTTTTACCAAGTATATAGGTGCATTAAATTAAATAGCATTTAATAGGGTGATATGACAAGGAACCCATGTTATCACATGGAAGCATCTGCACCTGCAACTAGCAACGCTAACAACATGGGTAAGCAAGCGGTAACATAGCCAATCAGTGATTTGCTAGGTTGAACAGGTTGAAGGTTAACATGGCATTGTTGAGAGGCTGATAGTTAACATGTGGTAGGCAACGAGACATAATCAATAGCATCAAAATAACTAGCATGGCAATGATAGTAATGGTATCTGGGGAAATGATCATCTTGCCAGAGGTCCCGCTTGGAAGAAGAACAACTCGGAGAAGTCGGCAAACCAAAGTAGTCGACCGGGTCCTCACATTTCGACACGCTTGCGGAACTCTATCGGAACGGAGCAAACCGGAAACAACATCAACACAAATACTCACCACACGATGCACAACATGAGGCATAACCTAATATGATGCATGATCAGTTCAAAGATGCAAGGGATGGCATGGCAATTCATCTCACGCAAACTCCACACATTAAGTGAAGCTCGATATACAACGGGTTGCATATCGACGAAACTTCACGATCAATTATTTAATTAACTCCCGATTATTTACACGGCAATATTAAGTGTTGTTAACATGGCAAGGGGTGAAGCGGTGATCCTACATGGCATCCTAGACGATAGCACGCGGAACTTAGAACGGAGCTACGGCAGAAGAACATGCAACACAAGATATATATATATATATGCCATGAATGCGTCATGCATGCGAGTTCAAACATCACGGGCAAGAAGAGAAATAAACAGGTGCCGCCACGGCGAGCGAAAGGGAAACTATGTCGGCAAAATGGAAACGAAGCCACGGCAACGTTCCTATCTCGATATTCGTCGAGATATCGTGCCAACGATTAGGGAGCGTGTGCAGGAACGGTAAATAAAGGTGGGGTGATCCCGATTACCGGGTTCCCATGTGTCGGGGCACAACAAAAGGAAGACAACGTGCACGGGCAAACAAACGGTGCATACATACGGTGCATACAAGATTCAACTTGTTCAACACATACATTCGTTCATCACTAGCACACGGTACATGACATGTCCCCTCGGTATACCTTTGAAGCGTGCATATCGGAGCGGAACGGGTTGTTGAAGGAGATCAACGATCGTCGTGGTCGTCGTGGAAGTAGTCGTACACGCGCCGGTAGTTGAAGTAGTGGTACACGGTCTCGTCGACGGTAGTCGTTCACTCGGCGTCGTGGTTCTCAGGTCTTCGGCGTGGGTAGTCATTCACGAAACCAGGGGTTCATCGAGGACGACGTGGTGCTCGACGAACTCGACGTCGACCCACGACAGGCGAGGATGGTGCACGTGGTCTTTGGCGACGTAACTAGCGACAGCAACCGCAACGCGACACAAGCAGCAAGGCGGCGGCAAGGCTAGCTAGCACTATCTAGCTGCAGCTAGCTACCTAGCAGCAAGCTACGGCAACTAGCACTACGGCTAGCAGCAGCACTAGCAGGGACAGCAAGCCACGGCAGGCAACCACAACAACATCAGGCAGCTACTAGCATCGGCACACAACGGTAGTGATGGCAGCAAGCACGCAAGCAGGCAGCAACAGCTAGCAAAACACAGCAACTCGGCAGCAACAGGGACAACACTCGGCAGGCAGCATCCTCAGGCATGCAACAGCCGCGTGCACAGCAACAACATCGGCAGCTAATTGGGACAACAGCAAAACGCAGCAACAACTCTCGCAGCAGCATGCAAACAGCAACGTAGGCAGGCTCGGCGGGGAACGACGAGCGGGGCACGGAGCTCCTCGGGCGGGGGAACGCCATGGCGGCGACGGCGCAGGGGAACGGCGAGCGCAGGCGGTCTGCAGGACGGCGGCGAGAGGAGGCGAGGCCGAGGGCGAAGAGCTTCTGGCGCGGGGAGGCGCAGGAGGGCTGCAGTCGCGTGGGGCGGTGCAGAAGCTGGTGGCGCGGCAGGGCGGGAGACGCGTCCGGCGGGCGCGCGGGGAGCTGCACGGGGAGGCGGCGAGGCAGGGCGCAGCGCACCTCTAGCAGGGGCACGACGAGCTCGAGGGCGAGGGGCGAGCGCAGGCGGCGGGGAGGGACGCCGGCGCTGCGACGCAGGGAGGCGAGCGGGGGCGCGCACCGGCGGGGAGAGGGGGGCGCCACGGCAGGGCAGGTCACCGACGGCGGGGATGCGCGGCGGGGCGGCGAGCTGCTGGCAGCGGCAGGCCAAGGCGGGGCGGCGCGCTCGGGAGACGGCGGGTCACGGGCGGCGCAGGGGTTCGACATGTCAGGACGCACGGGGACGGGGAGGCGCGGTCGACGGCGGGGAGCAGGGGTTGCATGCGCGCGGGGAGGGCGAGGGAGAGATGGGAGGAAGAGGGGAATCGAGAGGAGAGGGAGGACACGCAGGGAGATGGGGGTCTCGGGCTGGGCTAGGTGAGCAGGAGGAGCTGGGCTGCGTCTAGCCGACTCGGCATTGGGCCTGGGATCTCCCTCTCTCCCTTTGCTGTTTTTTTATACTTTTAAAAACAGAAAACCCAAACAAAAGAAAAGGAAAAAAAGAAGGTTTTAACAAAATAAATAAAAATGCCTTTTGACTTCTTGAAAAAAAATACCCCAACCATAAACTAGATTGGCATTTTAAAACAAATAAAATAAAACCTTTTAAGAATTAAAATAAAACCCTTTTATTTAAAGAATAAATAACAGCCTTTTAAAAGAGAAAATAAAATGGGAGGGTTTTAAAATAAAACGAACGGAGAAATAAAATAAAAACCTAAGGGTTGCCCCTACATTTAATAAAAAGACCCTTTTATTGAAAAGAAAAAGACGAACCCTTTTTAAATAGAGGTTTAAAAATGGGAAATCTTAGCAACCGCAAAAACAAATAAGAGAGGAGAGGAGGGGAGAAGGTTTACGTCTGCGGTGCAACGGGGTTTAGCGGTGGCCCTCACGCACGCACTCTCATCATGTCTACAAACGACGCCACTCACGAAGCACTAACACCCAACAACACGGAGCAACAGGCAACACCGACAAGACACGGTTGACATGATGCCATGCATGGTGCGATGATGCAGACTACATGACGATGCAACAACTAAAAAATAAGCACACAACGGAAACGGAAATAAAAGGGGAAACTTCTGGAACGTCAGCATCGGGCTGTCACAGCGTGCCAGAGAGATTGTTTGTTAACTGTAGCACAAATTACACTGTAAATCACTATAATGTTGTAGATACAAGTCCTGCCTCGGACGTTGTGTGATACTAGCTCCGCTACTGCTTGCTAGTACCGTCACCAATATTATCCGGTAAGAACCACACTCTCCACAAGACGAGAAGGAATTTTGTTCAGATGTCTTCATTACATGCATTAAGGATTTGCGGCCAGTCATTCCCCTTGGGTGTCCTTGACCTTATGATGCTCTTACTATCTGTGGATAGTGCTATAACTACCGCCTACTGTATTGGTCTGGCCAAAGCATTGGAGCCTCGTGTACCGCCCATCTGGTGCTTTTACATCAAGCAACCCAAATAGGTCGACAATTAAACTGCTAGCATTGAAAGACAACTACATTTTGTTCATTGTAATGTTCCCAATAAAGAAAACATAACTAAAAGGGAACCGCTAGGCATCAGACTACTGATGCCTAGCATTTTATGAGACTACTAGAGAGGCGTTGGATTGGATCACATGCACCCGTTGGATAAGCAATACACCTTCCGTTTAGTGTTCCCAAAATTGAAACTAGTTAATGCTGATTACCTATGATTCCGACACTAGATTTTAGCAGGTTGATTGCTAGTCCTTTTAACGCGGGTCTCTAATATATAGCATGTAGCTTTCTTCCATATAAAATTATAAATCTATGCTTCCTACACATAAATCGGTGCTTTCTTTTATGGATTTGCTTTCTCAACGCTTCAAAATCTGCAGTATGTGAAACGGTTGCATGTGGCAAACCGGGTCCATCTGATGCATTCATGTTCTATTAATAGTGGAAGCATACCAATTCATTTTTGCTTCTATCGTCTAGCAAATATGTTTCCATATCAATTCTATGTTATTTCAATTTTGTTCAACATGCCAATTTATTTTGAATCATCTAAGCTCAATGCAGATTCCTTGCCTCCAACATTACAAATACATGCTTCCATCAAACATATTTTTTACCATCGTTACAAAGTCTTTCAAACAAATTAAATAGAAAATTGTCCTCGGGATCTAGTGTCTGCATCCAAATAAATAGGAATTTGCTCTATGGAATTTGGAATTTGCATCAAAATAAATGAGTATTTGCATCCATAGAATTTGGAACCTGAAACATCATTTCTACCATTGTTAAAGACTCTTATAAACAAATTAAATTGGAACTTGTTCTCGAAAGAATCTGGTATGTGCATCCGAATAAATAGGAAATTTGCTTCCAAAGATGTTGGGATTTGCATCCAAAGAAATGAGTATTTGCATCTATAGGATTTGGAATCTGAATCGAAAGAATTCAGAGTTTGCTTTCTTGCAACAAAACAGATGCCTTGCTTTCACAGATATATACTTTGCTTCCAAATAATTATGCTACCATTTTTACAAACTAGAAAAATTGCTTCCATACAAATATAGAATTGTTTCCATCATAAAGAACAAGAAAAACTATATCATTTTATCAAATAACACGGGGAGTGCTTCCGTGGTGATGATCATGCATCCCTGTTGAATATAGAATTTGCTTCTGTGATGGTCAGTAAGCTCCACACCATATCTCCACAAACAAACCGATCGACGATGTGCCAGGCGTGCGCAGGGGTGAGTCGGAGTGGATTGTCGTAGTCCTCATGGACAGGGCTCAAGCTCATTGTGTCTGCAGTATAAACATATCCAAGAAACAAGTAACAATGGTTCATCAATCTTTGAAGGAAAGTTTCTGTACAGTAAACACATGTACAAGAGACTAATGAAGCATGAGAAGCAAACCACTCTGTACAAGACTTTGGTAGAATTAGCAGTAGCATGGGGTGAAGGTGGAGCCTCATTCAGGGCATCACATGTTGCCATCTACATGCGCTGCCTCGCCTGTCATGCGAGGACCACACATAAGTTTACACACATAAGCCATCGGACATGGACACACAAGGATGCACCACGGTTGGTGGAAGAGGGAAGATGGTGCTGCTTCTTGGTGGAGCATGCACGGGGTCCCCGCTACAAAGCAGGCAATGGAGAAGGGTAATAATGGCATGGCCGCCGGATGGCGGAAGAGCGCACCACGGCGCATTGTGAACCGCGGCAACGGCGCGTTGTGTCTCACGGGCACATGGACGGAGGCTGATTCATGGCGGAGAGGTGAGGGCGGCGAGGGGATCGGCAAGTTCGGCGGCACCGGAGCAGGCGAAGGAGACGAGGATGAGTGAAGAGTGGGTTTGTTGAAGATGAGATTAATGCGGGAGGGATTATGGGAGAGGGTGTCGCGAGAAAATCGGGATTGACTGTTTTGCGAATGCGTCGAAGTGGGATGCATTCTGGACCGTGAGATTTTAGACGAATCGATGGCATGCGATTGGTCTGACGAATAGCTCTTACCAACCGTGTGATAAGAAGCGTTTTCCTAACTAAAAACATGGGGTCATCGAAAGAAGTACTATATGAAGTTTCCTTTTGTTACTTCCTCCTTTTCTCATACACCCGATGAACAAAATAATGGACCCCTTGCAAATTTACATTTCAGAGTAATTGTTACATGTATTAGTTCATCGTTTTCACTATGAAATAGGAATCACTTGATGTTACTTGAGTTGCTATTTTTATTTGATAAGGAATAAATGTGGCCAGGCTTATTTTTGTTGATTGTATTGGCAAAAATTACTTCAATATATGATTGTTTGAGTTGAAATCTGAATTAATAGTCATCATATCTATTTGAGTGACTGCCATAAGGTCGAGTAGGACCAAAGAATATCGTCTTTTACATTATTTATTTGAATTTTTGGTCATTGTCATTTTGAAGCAGATATGTAATGGACAAGAATTTCAGTGCATGACAAGGGGAAATATATTCTGCTGCACATAAGGTATATTTCTATTAACATATACAATGTGTTCAAAATATGTATCTACTGGTCATCTTGCTAGCTGCAGCTGTTCCAAACAAACAAACTTTGCTTGAGAATGTTAGTGCATGTCAGGGAGAAAAAACTTCTATTGCAAACAAGTTGGTATCTTTTTGTAATCACATACAAATTTTGTTCAAACTATAGTGCCACCTTGTTTATTTGTTTATTACTTCTTCTTTGCTATCAAACTGTTATCCAGACCAAAAACACAACAAAAGGTGCTAATGCATGCAATAAGAGTGCTCGAAGTGGTTCGCTGGTTTCGATGGGTGCCAATGAACTACTTGTAAGAGTGCTCAAATTCATTTCATGTGTTCCCTTGTCATGTTTTTGTTTTTTCATATGGTAACTTTTATTTTTCTTAGCATTCTTGAAAGCCTGAAAAATCATAACAACGACGTAGCTCTAGCTACAATTGTAAGTTGTGATGCTAAATTTAAACCTGGTGGTCCTGAAATTAGAAACGAATTCTGGGTAGTGCATCTCGATATGGCACTCGTGCATACTAAAAATTTGGTACAAAGTAGCAAAAACTGCAATACTCTCGGTAATGCACAAAAAGCAAAGATTGCATGGCCTTCAACCTTTGTACGTGACTAATATCTTGCCTTTATTACTAGCATGATGTTAATGCATTGTGTGCTAACAGTTCATTTTGTTTTCTTGTTTGTAGATTCAAAAGATAAATGGATGAGTATATGGGTGTCACAATTATATATACTACAATGATGATGTCGATGTTCTGATTCATGATGATGATGATGATGATGGATGGTTTTAGTTTAAGTTATGGTGTAGGGATGATGCTCCTGTCGGATGTTGTTGCTCCGTTAAGTTTTAGATAAGTTGTAGGGATGTTGATGGGTGCTTTCAGTTTAAGTTTTGTTGTCAAGAAAATAGTTAGATTGTGCATCACATTTGGATGATGTCCCTCGTGTAATATCTATTATCCATTGTTGTAATCCAACAATTTTTATCTAATATATGATTTCTTCCTCTCGTGAGTATATTGTCTTGTTTTTACTTCACTTGAAATATATAACTATCACATTTACATGGAGAATTAATTTAATTGCTAGCACTATATATGTAATAATATTATTATTATTCACACTATATATATATGTACCAACACTTGAAGCATTGGAAATTCTTCGTTGCCAAGCAATGGCATTTTGATTCTTGTACGTCAACACCAACATATAAAATTGTTGTAGAAGTCTGTGTTATTTGTTGCAGTCTTGCAACGATCCCTTTTACCAACGGCAGTATAAGTGTTGCATGATGCACTAGCAACACTGGATAAGGCTACGCATCGCAAAGTGTTGGTAAAGACATTAGCAACGCATATATGGACATTTAGATACGAAAAAAGGCGTTGCTATAGGGGGGGTCCTGTTGTAGTGAAATGTCTCAACTTTGTACTTCTACCTCCATCACGACTTAGAAGACGTACTTGAAAATTCTGTGAAACCTAATTGGTTATTGATTGAGTGTGAGATGGGCTAAAAAATAACATTCACACTACGCATGCATATAGAAGTAGTATAACAGAGTACTAATTAGCTGTTAGGAGTAAATACAATGCGTCCTAAATCTTGTCCATTATGGAAATGCACGTAAATTTAACTGTGTCTTGTAAACTGTAACGGAGAAAGTAGATTTAGTACACAGTTGTACTAAGATCGAGACACTTATTTTAAGACGGATGGAATATATACCTTCTACTCCAGAGTGGCGCATCTCGGCTCAAATCTCTGACGGACTCTAACGATTCATTAGGCGACGCTTCCTCTTGCGGCCGGAGTCATCCTGCTCAACACAGCCACCGTGATGTCCAGCTGCAACGACCATCAAAACCAACAGATATGTCTGCTCAGCACCACCCGCGGCCTCTGTGAGAGGGAATCTACGGCGCGCTCACCAAATCAGAGAATAATCGGTCAGCCGCCCGTACCTACGTGTATGCGGAACGAATTAAACGGATTAATACAGTGCATATATTACCTGTCTACCGGATCTAGCAGGAAATCGAGCCCGCCAATGCATCGAGATATTTCGCAGCGCATCCGATTTTGTGCACCGGTGGAGAATTTTACTAATACATTGAGGGCGTTATTTCTTTAGTAGATGACGACGAGATGGATTTTGATCACCGCGTAGGTTTTCGTGATGGAGACGACCCACGGCTCGGGTCGTCACCTTAACCTCCTTTTCAAACGAAAAGCCTATGGGCCATCGTACATCACTGTTCAGTTGTGTATTTCGTCAACCACACCCTTTTTCCTATGACCGTATGTTTACAAGACCCCACTAGCCCACATCCCTAAGGCCTTGTTTGATACTAGTGTTTTTGAAGAGATTGATGGCGATAATCCCCCAAGGGATTGGGGAAAACCCCAACCTTCACCCAATCCCTTCAAATCCCCATTTATTCCCTAATACACTAGTTAGGGATAATGTATTGGGTATTAGAAAAATGCACTATAATTTAAGAATTTGAGGAGAAATGTGGTGATGAAACATGTTAAATACACTAAAACCAAATGGTGTTATGGGATGTGTGGGGATTGAGGGGTTTGACCGAAATAATCCCCATAAATTCCCTAAAATACACTAGTACCAAACAAGGCCTAAACGTATACGTACGAAACATGGTAGCATGTTGAGATGCACCCACTCTTAGTAACGCCGCTCTATATTTTTCGCTTTTATACTTTCTGCAGTTCACGGAAACCCCTGGTTTTGAGAAGCTTCTAGAACCGGTTCTTTGGGCAGTTTTCTATATGATTTTTTATTCTTTTCTTTTTTTCCTTTTTCTTTTTTCTTGTTCTCCTTTTCTTTTTCTTTTTCTTTTCTGTTTCTTTGATTTTTGTATATTGCACAAACTTTTTTAAATTCGATGAACTTTTTGAAAAAATGATGATATTTTTCAAATTTCATTAACTTTTCTGAAATGCGATGAACTTTTGTAAATTTATTGAACCTTTTCAAATTCAATGACCTTTCTTTAAAAAGGATGACCTTTTTTCAAAACCAATGATTTTTAAATTTGATAAATTATTTCAAATTCAAGAAACTTTATTTTCATAAATGATGAACTTTTCTAAAAAAATGTTATTTTAATTTTTTTGAACTTTTTGTTCCAAACCACGTGAATGTTTTTCAATATTTGATAAATTTTATTTTTATAATTCCGTTTCTATTTATAAAAAACTTGAACTTTCTTGTATTACAAATCTATGATTTAATCTTCAAATTTACGTTTTCTTTTTGAAATGATTTTTATGGGTACCTAATTTATGTTAATGTTTGCACTAGAAGAAGTATTAAATTTCTGGTGCAGTGGTTATTGCGCCGTTACTTTCGCCCGACTACAATTCAAGGTTTTCCATAAATATTTTTATCTTTCACGTCTGTTTTTGAGAACTTGTTAGGGAGCAACTAGTTAGCGAGCGCTCCTTCAAGAGCCTTCCAGCGATCATTCCCGCGCCGTCACTTGGCGCGTTTCTAGACGCCGCCACGTGTCGCGTTCTGAGCGTTTTCTTGGTTTTTTCGCACGCGTTTTCGTCTTTTTTGAGTGTCTTTTCCCGATTTTTTTATGTTATGGTTTTTTATTGATCTTTCGTAACTTTTGGACGAAGAAAAAATCAATTCTTTTTTCGTGAAAAAACACATTTTCCTTTTTTTACGTGAAAAAACTCGTTTTCTGTTTTTTGCGAGAGGTGCGGTTTTGCTTCAGCAAGAGTAACGGTTTTGCCTTCGCGAGAGGCACGGCCGTGCCTCTCGGAAAGGAAAAAAACGTGTTATCATTTTTTTGCGAGAGACACGATTTTGCTTTCACGAAAGGCACGGTTTTGCCTTCGCGAGAGGCATGCCCGTGTCTTTTAGAAAGGAAACAAACGTGTTTTCTATTTTTTTACGAGAGGCACGGTTTTGCTTTCGCGAGAGGCATGCCCGTGCCTCTTCCGAAAGGAAAAAAATGCGTTTTTTGTTTTGTTATTTTTTGCGAGAGGCACGGTTTTGCTTTCGCGAAAGGCACGGTTTTTTCTTTGCGAGAGGCACACCCGTGCCTCTCCCGAAAAGGGGAAAACGCATTTTGTGCTTCTTTTTTTTCTCGAGAGGCACGATTTTGCCTGCGCGAGAGGCACGGTTTTGTCTTTGCGAGAGGCACGAGCCGTGCCTCCCGGAAAGGAAAGAAACCGCATTTTCTGTTTTTTTTCTATCGCGTGAGGCATGGTTTTTTCTTTCGGTTTTTTCATGAAAAAAAAGTTCATCAAAACCTATCAACATGGGATCTAGTTTTGAGGATCTCGACGCGAGAAAGACAACGGTGAAAATGGTTCGAGATTTGAACACACGATTTAGAAGATAATTTTTAAAAAAAAATACAGATGTACGAAAAAAAGAAAACTCTCAGGTTGCGACAAGTAACACCATGCAATACGTCACTTGTCACAACCTGTAAAGGTGGAAGTAACCGTTGAAAGATGTATTCGCTAACTAATGATTTTGTTTGTTAGGGCCGCCCACTAGGAGGTGCTCGTGAGGGCCAGGAGCGCTAACCGGCGCCGAAAGCGCGGAATAGGAGCACCCAACTTCCACCACTTCCTTATCATGACACGTACATGGATATTTAGAGATTTTTCTGAAATTATTGTGTGGGCCTAAAACCCACCTCATATTCAGCAGAGTAATAATTCGCCAAGTATGCCTGAGTGCTTAAGGAGATTATATTTCTTAGACAATAACAGTGACCACAATATTACTGATGCTTACAACTCAGAACAAAACAACATGACATAGAACATCCATACATTTTTCAGGTCATACCCACGCTTATTTATTAGACCGATTATAACTGGACGATGTCAGAGACTTGCATGGGTCTTTATTCCCGTAGGCTAATTATAATTTATAAGCAGCTTAGCCAATGCGGGGAACTTCTGCCACCGTGTCGACCCAAAGCCAGACGCGCTTCTTGTTGAAGTCAAGTGGCACGGCATCTCCTACTGGGACAGGATTCACGGTGAGGTCCGGCCGGTCCGCCTTGATCTTCTCTCTCGCCTCCTCGATCGTGCGCCCGACCAGCTCAGGCCACTCCGTCTTGGGACCGTCGCATGGCTTGCTCATGTTGGAAACAAAATGGGACAAACGGCTGCAAGCAGTAGTGTTTCCTGATCAAGATCATCAATTCATCAGCCAAATGAATTATCAGTCTCAATACTAGGATCAACTTTTAGCTAGCCACAACTTAATCCAGTAGCTCGTCTTGTCCTTTTTTCCCCCAAGTTTGTAAAAAGTATACCGTAAGACGTTTTAGGAACCGTCTTACATTTGTTTACAAAGGGAGTCCCAGTTTGGTGCATGCAATAGAATCAGTTTTTTAGCACAAAAATAAAACGTAATGAATAACGTGAAAATACAAGGTAGTGGTTAATATGAATTTCGGATCAGTTTGCTAGAGATGCCCGCCACAAATGATATTCTTAACCCAAAAATAGCATGGTACTTACCAGTTAACACCAGCTCTATATGTACCTCTGCGATTTGATCGTTTCTAGTAGTGGCTTGCTTTCCAGATGTAGAGGTTTGGAGGAAGCTGCCCTGTATTTATAGGCAATGCTATAATAGAAAAATGAGATGTTTCGAAGCCGTGGCTGGGCAAGCTTCTCACGCCAACCACACATTCACGTGCATGTTGAGATGTTGCTATTGTCAACGCTTAAGGCCCCGCAGTCCCGCGCGCACGTTGATACGTGTAGATATGAGGTTTGACGAAAATCTTATCATCTTGGAGTGATGACTAGATAAAAATGCACCTAGCGCATGACGTTGCAAGGAGCAGCAAACGAGTAACGAACGTTTTTCTATTATTGATGTGAATTGCGAACCAATGTTTTCTTTGAACAAAGTACACACGCATTCGCTCATATATATATATATATATATATATATATATATATATATATATATATATATATATATATATATATATATATATATATACATACATACATACATACGAGATATAATCATTGCAACTCAAACCAAAGTATCTGCATCCCCCCCTCTCTCTCCCTCGCGTCGCCCTACCCGGGCGACCCAAGGGGCGAAACCCTAGCCGGGCCGCCTCCCTCCCCTCTTTGATTCCCCCTCGCCGCTGCGTGAGGCAGCCGCCGGTCAAGCCCGAAGCGCTGCTGATGAAGGTGGCGGCGGGGCTCTTGCGGCCTCGCCTCGCTCGCGGGGGGCCTTGGGCTGCGGGGTGGCGGGCTCGACTTGTGTCGCGCCTCCGGCCTTCGGCGGCTTGGGGCGCGGGCGCGGGCTGGTGGTTCTCGACCGTGTGGACGGCGAGACCTTCGGAGGATACGGGCCAGGGCGCTGCGGCGGCATCGGCTTCGGCAGCGTCACATCTGGCCATCTCAACTGCTACACCTCTCCAGCAAGCTCACCTCACAGATCCGCCTGCTCCGAGATGGGGCTTCGGTTTTCATCGGCCGGGAGCGGGTGCTAGGATGCATGACTTGGGGAAACCCTGCCAGCCTTGTCGGCTGCGACGACGGCGACGCCCCTGGGTGCCGCTCACCTTCCTGAAGGCGTCGGTCAGGTCTAGCTCCCCACCCCCTCCCCCTTTGTCTCTCGGGTTAACACCTCAATTCCGTTGGATGGCGATGGCGCCCTCGCGACGTAACCTTCTTGAAGGCGCTATTTTGAGAACAAGGATGGGATGTGGGCTACGCTGCGGTGTGGACGGATGGTGTAAATTCTGGCTGCTTACCTTCTTTATTGCCAGAGCTCTGGTTTTTGGTGTTGCTTTGCTCTAGGCGAGTCGTCGGCGGCAAGTGGGGGTCGCTTGGTTCCGCTCTTGTGGCTTTCTTGGTTGTGAGTCATGCAGGTTCAAGGGTTTACATGTCCATCATTCAACGATGTGGCACCCTCGAGACGGGCGAGGAGGCAGGGGCCTTCTTTGATGATGGATCTGGTTTGGCCGCGCCTCCTCCAAATCCTCGTGTTTTGGCAACGGCGTGCCTTGCATTCTTGTTGGTTATCTCTCCTGAGCCGGCTGTTGTCTTCTCCTCGGTTGTGTGCATAAAAGAGGTCGGTGACATCCCCAAGCTTGTGCTCAATGTCTTATTTCTAGCTTGTTGTATACGAGTGTTGTGAGCTTCTTCTCGGATCCCGTGTATCTTTTGCCGTTTCATTTTTATTTAGTTGGCATGTGGCTGTTTTCTTGTGTTGTAATCCTGGTTGATGACTTTGTTAATCGAAAACCGGGTTCTTTCTCGAGCCTTCGTTCCAAAAAATATATGTGCAGACACTCATTTTATGAAACACACATGTAAACCTTATTTCTATGGGCATCCCCGATAGACTGATGCGGTATCATATTAGGATTGACGAAGTCATCATAGATGCCTCGTAGTCAACAAGAACTTCTCCTTCCACTAAACGTGCATCGCAAGAAATCTTGAAATAAATTCATGAATAACTCAAGCAGGATAGGTAAAAATTTAAGTTTGGAGCTGATACTTTCACAAATCCATTTTTAGACCATTTTGTGTACATTTTCACATATAAGTTTACCCCAATAAAAACAATTATCATTACTAGCACTATTTTTGCAAAAACATAAAATAATATTTGTGATTCCGTAGGAATTTAATTCCAGAGAAAAGATAATACAAGAAATATTCTAGGGTTTCAGCAGAAAAATAATAGAAAGGATTGTGTTTGGACCGTACCACTTCCTTGTCCATTTTATGTTGATGTACAAACCAAGAAAATATGGAACGTGAATAATAAGGATGTGACGGATTATTATGATGAGGGAGCACGACGCTAGAAATTGGCTAACCAGGTCGTTTTTTCTTCTTTGGGAAGGCTCACTAGGTAGCTTATCAACCACGGAACCACCTCCGTGGTTCTACTACCTCACACAAGTCAGTAAAGTTGTCAAGCCTTGGCCAAAAGCTAAGCTTCGGGATTGTGTATCCCTCTCCTTTTATCATACTTGTTGTCCCATAATTGTTTATTCCTCGGTGAACTTGTTGTACTTCCTACTTTGTCGGTTTGGTCGTCTTCCAGCTTGTTGGTTTCGTTGTAAATATGATTAGTCTTGTTTCTTTACTGTTTTGGTGTTCTCTTTTATTTGTTGAACTTATAAAAATACCAAAAATATTCACCTACTTCTTTGCTCTTATCTTTTACTTCCTTTTTTTGGTCTCATTTGGTTCTTAGTTGCTTCTTATGTTTCTTTAAAAAGAAAACTTCAAAAATACTACATTTGTTCTTCTCTCGTTTGTTTTGGTTTGAAAACAACAAAAATATGTTTGTTCTTTCTTATTAATTTGTTTGATTTTGATGTTCTAAAAGTGTAAGAAAATCACCCTTATCATTTTATTTTCTTCTTGTGTCATATGCCTTTGAAAAATACAAAAAAGTCTTGTTCATTTCTTTGCTCTTGTGTTTTTTATTTGCCTCTTACCCTTTTGTTAGAAAACAAAATGTCCAAAAATATTTCTCTTTGTTCTTCTCATTCTCCTTGGTCCTTTTTTTATTCTTCTTTGCTTTTGAAGTTGATGTGCCTTGTTTTCCCTTGTATATAAGTCGCTTTACCTTTGTTAAACCGTAAAACCCAAAAATGTTTCCTATTCCTCTTTTTTGTAAAGTTATTTTTGCCATGCAGATAATAACTAGTACATAGTCCTGGTTACAGTTGCTTATCATCTTTCAAAAATTATCGATTTGGAGCAAGTGGGCGATAAAAATGAAATCTCAGGCATTATCATGATGAGAAAACTGGTATGGTCATCTTAATTAACACATGTGTATGGTTTAGCAAGGTGCTTTTATTTATAACATCATACATGTATATGCATGCACACATTGTGAGGGGTAGATGGTTCATGCTTTCTCATGCTAAAATCATGAACGACTACAGAATGTTGCAAATTATAGGGTAGCAATTAAACTAATTTAAATTTTGGCAACAATTCTATTGAGTATTTTTTTCATTTGGAGTCTTGGTGATTAACTTAGCACAAGTTCATACATGCAAAACATTCAGTAATTTAGCATCGACTCTATATTGGTTTTAAAGAGTTTGCAGTACGAACCTCAATTTTAAAAAGTTTGCATTATGAACTGGCTGCACTCGGTTTTAATTGTTCAGAATGCATGATTACGATCTATATGCCCTCTCGTTGGACACCTCCCAATCTTTATTACTAGATTACGCCTATACTAAGAGGGAATTGTGTTTGTCCATCCACTTATCTAAACCAAGTTATGCCAAAAAGAGTCTACCATGCCTCTCTATTCATGAATGGAAAGTCATTACAAGTAAATTTTCATTGTCGTGCCAACATTATTCTTAGTGTAACATTCATTCTGCAACAATTAAACGTGTTTATAGTGGGCACGTAATTACTTCACTTTCAAATGATATGCCTAGTCACCACCTTGATAACATTGATATCTATGGACTCCTTTATGTTTGCAAGTGTGGCCTCGTAAGATTTGTGGGATACTCAATTATCACCCTTTAACATGATTTACAACAATACATTTATGCCGCATGATTTCTATAAGGTTGGAATTTTATCTTGAGATAAGCACGGTCGAAAGTTCTTGCACTTGGCCTATATACACTTATATGATTGTTATTTCTAATGCATCTTGTCAAATTATTATATATGGGCCAAGCAAGTTTACATAAAAGTTTCCTTTTATCGCTCACTTTGTATGTCAATTTCTTAAGGACAAGCAATAAGATAAGTTTGGGGGAGCTGATACCTTCCAAACATATCTATTGTTCCGATCACTTTGTCTTAACTTTGCACTCAAAAATTACTCTAATGAGTAAAGCACTAACCTAGACCAACGTTGTTTTCAACAAAATTTCTATAATGTTATAATGTGCATAATAGTTTTGAGGAAAAATAAAACAAAAAGTTTCCCATCAAGAGGGAGCCATGTGACCGGGACACGGGTGGGGGCGGGGGCACTATGACCCCTATAGGCACCCATAAGCCCATGTCTCTTACACTAGGCCCCTACAGCTTGGGTACCCCTTGGTTGCCTCTCGGTGCCCCTTGCTTATATTGCTATGATATCCTCACATGATTTATCGACGATTTTTCTGCGACAAAGAGATGCCACCACCATAGTTCTTCTCATGGAGGGATGCTAGAGCATAAGGTTTTGCCTCTTCATAGGTGGACTCTTCACTGACATCCACATCAAATGCTTCTCCATCATCGTCATCATGCTCACCCGAACCATGTGTGAGTAATTCCTTCTAGGCACATGGGATGGGTGGGAATTGGATGAAAACTTTAATGTATTGGACTTCAGATTGATGGGGGAATGATCCTAGTGTAATGATTGTTTGATAATTCATATTGTTATGACTTTGCTATGTCCGATGTGTTGTTTAACGTCGCATGGGAAACAAAAATTTTCCTACGCGCACGAAGACCTATCATGGTGATGTCCATCTACGAGAGGGGATGTGTGATCTACGTACCCTTGTAGACCGTACAGTAGAAGCGTTAGTGAACGCGGTTGATGTAGTGGAACGTCCTCACGTCCCTCGATCCGCCCCGCGAACTATCCCGCGATCAGTCCCACGATCTAGTGCCGAACGGACGACACCTCCGCCTTCAGCACACGTACAGCTCGACGATGATCTCGGCCTTCTTGATCCAGCAAGAGAGACGGAGAGGTAGAAGAGTTCTCCGGCAGCGTGACGGCGCTACGGAGGTTGGTGATGATCTCGTCTCAGCGGGGCTCCGCCCGAGCTCCGCAGAAACGCGATCTAGAGGTAAAACCGTGGAGATATGTGGTCGGGCTGCCGTGGCAAAAGTTGTCTTAAATCAGCCCTAAAACCCCACTATATATAGGAGGGAGAGGGGGAGCCTTTCCTTGGGGTCCAAGGACCCCCAAGGGGTTCGGCCGAGCCAAGGGGGGAGGTCTCCCCCCCAAACCGAGTCCTACTTGGTTTGGAAGGTGGAGTCCTTCTTCCCTTTCCCACCTCCTCCTTTTTTTTCTTTTCTCTTTGATATTTCTTCCAATGCGCATAGGGCTCTTTTGGGCTATCCCACCATCCCACTAAGGGCTGGTGCGGCACCCCCAATGCATATGGGCTTCCCCGGGGTGGGTTGCCCCCCCGGTGAACTCCCGGAACCCATTCGTCATTCCCGGTACATTCCCGGTAACTCCGAAAACCTTCCGGTAATCAAATGAGGTCATCCTATATATCAATCTTTGTTTCCGGACCATTCCAGAAACCCTCGAGACGTCCGTGATCTCATCCGGGACTCCGAACAACATTCGGTAACCAACCATATAACTCCAATACGCATAAAACAACGTCGAACCTTAAGTGTGCAGACCCTGCGGGTTCGAGAACTATGTAGACATGACCCGAGAGACTCCTCGGTCAATATCCAATAGCGGGACCTGGATGCCCATATTGGATCCTACATATTCTACGAAGATCTTATCGTTTGAACCTCAGTGCCAAGGATTCATATAATCCCGT
Source organism: Hordeum vulgare subsp. vulgare (assembly GCF_904849725.1). Taxonomy (NCBI): domain Eukaryota; kingdom Viridiplantae; phylum Streptophyta; class Magnoliopsida; order Poales; family Poaceae; genus Hordeum; species Hordeum vulgare. The sequence goes on from NC_058519.1 coordinate 82,724,692, forward strand.
ATGTCATTCCCTTTGTCCTTCGGTGTGTTACTTGCCCGAGATTCGATCGTCAGTATCCGCATACCTATTTCAATCTCGTTTACCGGCAAGTCTCTATACTCGTTCCGTAATACAAGATCCCGCAACTTACACTAAGTCACATTGCTTGCAAGGCTTGTGTGTGATGTTGTATTACCGAGTGGGCCCCGAGATACCTCTCCGTCACACGGAGTGACAAATCCCGGTCTCGATCCATACTAACTAAACGAACACCTTTGGAGATACCTGTAGAGCATCTTTATAGTCACCCAGTTACGTTGCGACGTTTGATACACACAAAGCATTCCTCCAGTGTCCGTGAGTTATATGATCTCATGGTCATAGGAACAAATACTTGACACGCAGAAAACAGTAGCAACAAAATGACACGATCAACATGCTACGTCTATTAGTTTGGGTCTAGTCCATCACATGATTCTCCTAATGATGTGATCCCGTTATCAAGAGACAACACTTGCCTATGGCCAGGAAACCTTAACCATCTTTGATCAACGAGCTTAGTCAACTAGAGGCTTACTAGGGACAGTGTTTTGTCTATGTATCCACACAAGTATTGTGTTTCCAATCAATACAATTATAGCATGGATAATAAACGATTATCATGAACTAAGAAATATATTAATAACTAATTTATTATTGCCTCTAGGGCATATTTCCAACACGATGTTTATTACCAGTGCTCAAGTAATAAGATCTCAAATCCGAACATTTATGTCATTTTTGTCCATGTGTTCATGATTGTAGATGCAAGTCATACACACATGTTATAGTTTTGATTCAGACACCCCGAGGGTGAAATTTGAGGGTATGAAAAGGAATGCCTGTAATTTGGGAATAACATGTATCCATGGAGTGTTAATACCTTATTCCGGCTGATCGCAATGTGACATCAATTACCGTTAGTTTCTTTTTGGACCCCATGAAAGGGGGGTGGACTGTAGATGAGAGACATACTCTTTCTAAGGCATGTCTCTCAAGCTATGGAATACTTGCCTAGCTAGATTCTGACCCGAGTAAATTGTCTAATATATTTAGAAATCATCCATGTAACGTCCCAATATCTATCCCTATTCCTACGTTATAACACTATTGTTGCTCTATTTAATATCGCCACATACATCACTCCACTCATCATATTAACATTGCTATTATAATTCTGTCAAACAAGTAGTTGTTACAAGTGTGGTTGAGTTGACAACTCAACCGCTAAAGCTTATAAATATTCTTTGGCTCCACCTATGTTTAATCGATGAATTTTGGTTGCAATACTTTTCTTGAAGACTGTTGTGATCCCCTACACTTGCGAGTTATCTAAGTACCACGTAGTGTGAAGTCAAGTTTGTGGAGGTTTTTGGCGCCATGTTTTTATAAGCAGGATGGCTCGTGCGCTCGCACCGACGAGGTTCACCATGGCAATTCCTCCCTCGTGTGTCCGATTGTTGTAGGACATTAAATGGCTACTTCGCACACATTGGTCCCTACAAGTTACGATCACATTCCTCGTTGCTTTTGATGGTTTTTTTCACGTCAGTGAGTCGCATTTTCATCGTATTGCAATGGGGTGTAATGGAAGGAGGGGCTCGGGCCTTTTGAGTACATTGATGTAGTAGAGGATATGGAATCTATAGGGTTTTGCGAGATAGGTGGAATTTGCACTGCCATTTCCATGATATAGATGACAACTTTTTTTCTCGATTTGGCATGTGAACATCACACACAATTTATGTAATTAACATCATGTATAGAAACCAAAAAAATCTAAATTTTCCATGGGAAACATCACGACAATTTATGAAGTTGTCATCAGCTATGGAAATAAAAATATACTAAATTTGTCATGTCACCACTCCAAACTTTCTCTAAAATTGCCATATGTTCAAAAACATATTTATTTTGCAATTTCTCGGAAGTTGCCCTTGTTTCCATGATTTTCCAGAATTTATATACGAATAATATAGTTGCCATGATGTACAATTAAATTTGCCATGTGAGTATTACATTTGTTCCTAAAACTTGCCATGATTTTTTTAGAACAAAAATTTCAAACATTTCCATTTCCCATTACCGATTTTCTCATGTGTTCCATCACAAAAAGTTGCTAGAGAGCACCCTTTTCATTTCTATGTTAAGTATGTTTGTCGTGGCAACTTAAATCTGTTATATCACAATATTTCCCGTGGCAACTTAAACCTTGTCATCTGATCTGTACAAAACTTGTCTATATATTCCAATGCTTTGCTAGGATATATACATTTGACATGTTCTATGTATACACACCAAGAGGCATAAATAATTTGCATGTTGGCATGGAAAATAATAATTTTTTTGCAAAACAAATATGCAATTTTGATGTGGAATTTTCAAGTGTAACATCTACTACTTGTGGGGAAAATATACACCCATGGAAGTTTTAGAGCATTGCAAATTTTGGTTATTGTCATGACAATCTTTTTAAAACCATGTAAATTATTTTCTTCTACATCGTGATGAAATTGTATAACTTTTTATTCTACCCCATGGCATATCTATAGAAAAATAGTTTTCTAATCATGGCAAATCTAGGATTTTGTAATATTTTCAGAGCCACCGTGTATGACAATAATAATATGTTTTCAAAGAGTTTTAGAGACATTTGTACTCTTCACATGTCAAATTTTTAATGCTTGCATGTGCAAATTTAATTTGAGAGCCATGATTTTATAGCCACTATAAATGTTAGAGAATGGCAAATTTTCAGGCTCACTTAACAAATTATATTTTTGCACAAATCTTACAGCCATTGGAAATTGTTAGAGGCATAGGAAATTTAGAGCATGGCAATTTTTTTATGTTCACATGGTATTTTTTATAGCCACGATGATGGAATTTTTTTACTAGTTTGTTCTGGTTACATCACAAATCTAAGAAAAACTGTTTTCTATATCATGAAAATTCTTTAAGCCATTTTTTCTAATTTCATGCAATTTATCATGTGCATAACCTAACTATCGCCATCTAAATAAAAGTAACAAATAAATACCACATCGACATCACAATGTATCCCTTTTAGTGTTGCAGATTGTCCTTTAATTGTCTAGATCACACCAACATTATTAACGACAACTTTAATATGTATTCCCCGGTTACTAGTGTGCTTCAAGGATGGTAAATTGTTGTTCTTCATAAAGATTTTTTGCCAATGTACATGTTTATTTACAATTCGTAAATTTTCCATGTAATAATTTACAATTTACAATTGTTGCCATACTGGGAGAATAAAAAACTTAAAATTTACCATGTGACAAGTATACATTTTCCCCTAGAATTATGATGATTTTTTAGGAAACAATTTTCCAAAACTTCTTTCATGTGAGTAGAACAAACTTTTTTAAATATGTCATGATGTATCTATCAACGTTTCTACAATTTTCCATGTTCCATGCTTTTTAATTATAGTTCATATACTTTTTACAGATCGTTTGCCATGAGTATTGTAGGTAATTTACTTGTTAGCTTTTTTGGCTATTTATTTGTGTGATACATTGTGTTGTAGGTTTTTTGTACTATATAATGACAATTATCCCATAGTTCTTCTAAAACTACTTTGCAAATTCGTCGTGTTGCTCGGGAGGCCCACCACGGAAGGTAGAGGCCCACTGAGACGAGTTGGCTGCCTATTTGCAAGGTCCTGTGTTAGCGCGTTCCATGACATCGTGTGTGTTTGTTTGCACGTGAGCCATTTAGAGCTGTTAATCGTTCATGACGGCGCTCCCTAGTGGCGTCCTTTGATAATATTGAAGATCCAAATGATGCATGGCTACTCGGAATTGGGTGATTCCAAGTGGTACGGTTTTGTGTTTCTTCTTTTGCCTCCATCTTTAGGGGTTCAAGTGAAAATATTTAAATACTCATTCTGTAGGGGCAATTTTGCAGTAACTTTAAATTTTATTGGACATCAAAGTTTTTTGATAGTTCATAGATTTTTCATGAAATTCCTACACACATAATGGAAAATAAGATCTTTTGCATGTCTTGCAACTATAAAGTTAGTACAAATAAATATAAAATCTATAAAAAGATAAGATAATGGCATGTAACATAAAAAAATAGATACCTCATCGACGTATCACGCACCCAGATTGGTTTTTGGATTTCAACAGACCATTCAAATGCATGTCGCACACTGCTCCAAGACAAAGTGAGGGTGTGTGTGTGGTGTCCCTTCTCGAAACAGGCTTTCGCTTCGTTTTATATATATAAAGAATAACCACATAGAGTACACGACGAGATGATACAAGAAGATGGGGGATCCTCAAACAGTGCTGGTCTGAGGATAACGAGATCACGCGGAACACATGCGACTACACTACTGACATAGAGGAAAAGATGAAGTGGGAACAATATTGCGCTAAGCCCTATTACACCCCAGTTCCACAAAAACGCCCTCACGAGGGACAACATCGCAAATCATCGTCATTGTAAAGTCTACAATTGACAAAGGTTTTCACCCAGAACCCGAGCACGAAGGAGCACTAGGACGACATCTTCAAGAATATAACGGCGCCCACAAGAGACGCCGCCATCACCGACGAAGGGTGAAGTTTTCACTCGGCAGCACCCCTGCATCACCACGAGGTACTCAAGGCAAGTGTGAATCGCACAGAACTTCTTGATCTATACCGGAGCACCGCCATCGTCAAAGACAGCGAGCGCACTAGAGCCACCCACTACCCCACCTCTTTCCGCCCACACGATCAAGAGGTAAGGCCATCACTGTCTCCATAGTGCCCGCTGGAGAGCCAACCATGAAGATCACCATCCGCGGCCGCCATCCTAGCATCCATGTCAAGGACCCCACCAACCATCCACATCATGGTGCACCCGCCACAGAAGAATGAGTAAAAGAGGATACCTTTCTCACCTAGCCCGACATCAACCATAGAGTCTCGATGGACGCCTCCACAGTGGGAGGCATCGACGCCACGATCTCCAACCGTATTTGATGAATGGGGGAGTCCCTACTCCATGACTACTCGCGGCCGCCGCCGAGCATAGTTGCACGACGCCATGATCGTGACCCTTGTTATCGATCTATCTGACAGTGTAGCGGAGACCCGACCACCGTCGATGACAACCGCACCCGCGAAGAACACGAGCACTTCCTGGATTAAGCCCAGGCTAGCCTACCTAGAGCTGATCCTCTGACTCACATCGGGCCCCACGAGATCCGCCCAAGGGCAAGCCCCCGTTCACTGCCAAGCCACCGACATAGACCGAGGAGAAGGAGCCCACAACCACCTAATTGCGTCGTCGATGAGGCACAACGACGAGTGAATGACACCGCCCCCACTGTACTGCCACACCCATGCCATGGACAACCCGATGTAGCAGCCACCACCGCCTGGCAGCACACCACCACACCAGACCCTCACCAGTGCCTGAAACCATGGGAGAGGGCCCGGCCCGTGCCACCAGAGCCTGTGCTACTCGCGATACGGAAGCAGGAAGACCCCCACAGCTAGACCGGATGTGGTAAACCCCTGCTATCACTCCGAGAACACCTCGCCACCGCATCCAAGACCGACGGCCCCATGAAGCACTTCCCATAGGGCCCACTGGCCATCCATGCCGCACCCATAGCCACCGGCGTCGCCTTTGCTGCTGCCGATGCCGCGTCGCCGCGCCCCGCCAAGCGACAAGCATACGCTCGAGGGGGTAGCCCTGCGTCAGACCAACCCGAGCGATGGAATAATAGGTCCCCGCCGCCACCTACGCCGGTCGGGCTTTGCCCGGAGGCACCCTTCGGCAGCAACGAGGGAAAGAGGAGGTGAGGGGAGAGCTAGCGGCGGCGCAGAAGGGGATTCACACCCCCGCTTGCGGGAGCGGGCTGGGCGAAGGTGTTTTTTTCCTTGTCAAAAACTCACTCAGAGCATAGAAGTCTAGTCTGTGTGGTGTTTCCTTCTACCGTCATATCCATCACTGAGTGAAATGGAGAGCATTCCCTTTATAAGAGCATCTCTAGCATACCCTGTATAATGCCAACCCACAAAAGCCATTTACAGTTAGCGAAAAACGGTTTTTACGGGTGGAGCGGGTGCGAAGAGTTGCAGACCTGCCAAAACGGACCCGTATAAAAGCATATTCGTAGAGGATGCTATTATACGGGTCGTCAATGCGGGGGCTGCTCGGGCGCCACCGCGTCGACCCGCAAACCGAAAAACCACGCAATAAAACATAATTGGAATTTGTCAGCGATTCCTTCCAACGAATTCGAATTTAAACAATGAAGCATAGTTCACGTGTGAAATGAGAGCATAGTTTGAAAGACAAATGCAAAAGGACTTCATGCATCCTCGTTCTTCAGTCTGCACCATGGAGTTCATTGTCGCCCCGGAATCCATCGACTCCCCCAAATCCGTCGCCTGCACTTGTTCCTACTCTGACACTTGTCCCTACTCTGGCACCGAAATCATCGGTTCCGATTCTCGAGGAGAAACCATCGCCACCATTGTAACACGCAAGCATCCTCCTCTTCAAGATTTCTCTCATTGTCATATCATGCCATTCTTTGTTGATGTCGTCCATGTTATTGCGGTTCAAAGTCATGATCCTATTATCTTCGGCAAGAAGGTTGGCCATGGTTTTGTTCTCAGCAGCACGTGCTTTTCTCTCCACAACTTCCTTGAGCAATTTCCATCTCTCTTGCTTCTCTCGTGCCTTCTTCTAGGCTAACAAGTGCACGCACTCGGCAACAACATTGTTTGAACCACGATCGAGCGAAAGCACATCACAATGGGCGAATTATGAAAGCAAAAATAAGTGAGAGAAGTTGCATACCTTCCGGACATTTCATCGAACACCTCGCCTGCGGTCGAAGCAGCGTCCTAGGAAGGCACCATCGGGAACGTCTCGCCGGGGTGGACGAAGTGACCGAAGGTTTCTTCGTAGGAACCTTCTTCCGCTTCACGCCTGAAACCTTGTTCATCTTCCCCGCCGGCGGTCGGCCAAATTGCGCATCAACAGCGGTGACCGACGCGCCTTCTCTTCTGGCTGGGCCAGGCGGAATGCCGGTCGGCACGACAATGTTGCCTTGTCGCTTGCGGGCTGGCGCGTTGGCGACAACGGGAGTGGGGGTGACGAGATCCGCCGGACGGGATTGCGTGTGCACAACCTCCACGGTGACGAGATCCGCCGACTGGAAGGCTTCCATCACTAGTGGGGACAGGGCCTATATTCCCGGCCCGTAAGGGGCTTTAGTCCCGGTTCACCAACCGGGACCAAAGGGGCGGAACTAAAGGCCTAACCTTTAGTCCCAGCCCTGTTCCAAGCCGGGACCAAAGGTGCTCCACGTGGGCGCCTCGGAGCGCCCTCAGGGGCAGGCCCTTTAGTCCCGGGTCTTAACACGGACCGGGACTAAAGAGTTTCTGCATATTTTGTTTATTTTAGGGTTTTAGGGTTTTTAGGGTTTAGGTGTTCGGGAGATTAACGTGATGCCTCGTTTGGTGTTCGGGAATTAGTTTTCATATAATTCTAAATATACATGTTTATGCATATATATATAAGATTAACTTATCTTACAAGCGAGCATATATATACAATTATATGGAGATCTGAATTATCGGGACTAGAGCCCGTCTATTCGATTACATGGATCAACATCAGTAATGGCCCCTAGCTACACTAAATCGTCCTTTGTCATCTATAGTTTCCGTCCTCAGAAAGGTCGCAAGCTCCTCTGTAACAGCAATCGCGCGTTGCTCTAGTAGGGACTTCTCCCTCATGGCCGTGTACTATATAAGAAGAGCATATGAATATGAATATCAATCATGATAACAAAGAATGATGGGTAAAAATAGAGATGTGAATGTTCATTGCTTACGCCGTATCTGTAATCCTTGTGCTCAGAGGTAAACATGCGAATGGTCTCACAAACATAGTATCCGCATAGATGCGTCCCCCGTGGCTGCTGGTCGCACATTACGAGAATAGAATATATATAATCAAAATAATAATCTAGCATCATAAATGTATTGAAAATAGAAGTATATCATACTACTACTTAACTGAGCCGCTCTAAAGGTCAACTTCTCATGCTCGATACCGGGAGTCACGCACTTGAACCGCTTCCAAACCCTGCCCGACAAGGAAAATGATTTGCTAAGTTCTTCATTAATTGATATATCAGAAAATCATCGAAAGAGACCGACAGAGCGCAAGAATGATTGAAATTACCCTTGGAGCATGTCCTGCAGGCTTTGGAACTGTTCCAAGGGTCTCGATAATGGGTCGAAGGCATGAACTCTTCCCTTATCAATTTGAATGTCCAATAGAATCCAATGGAAGCTGCACATGTATATATATATATATGTGTGTGTGTGTGTGTGTCAGTAACTTATCAATTACACTTATAAGTGAATGGACACAACAGAGTAAAGACCCTCACTTGAAGTTGTATGGAAACAATATGTGGTCATAGAAATTTTGATCTGTTAGAAACCTTAGAAGGTTTTCCTCCGTCTCCTTGGGTTTATCAGTTAGCGTCGCTATATGTATTTTATCTGGGTCAATAAACCCAATATTTAGGATGTTCCGGTTTTTACCTTCCAGAATCTTCATTCTGCATAATAGAGTACAAGTTATATGTAGACAATGAATTGAAATAACTAAACAAGTTATATGTAGACAACGAATTGAAAAACTTACAGACAATAGCAACTCATAAGCGATTTGTTGAGGGCGTCGGCATTGTACATCTGGAAGAGTTCATCAAAGTCGATATGGATTTCTTTGGGGCGGCCGTAGTACTCCCGTGGGACACTCGCCACGATCATCGTTCTCCCATTCTTTGATTCACTTAAGTACCATGTATGCAAGTAACACATATTTGTTGGGAGATCATCTTTGCTGACCAAAGGCGCTCCCATGACAAACTGTGGCTTAGGGGCTACCACAGCCTTGGGTAACCTGTTGTCCTGGGAAGCCAGAACGTCTTCAACCGGGATACCCCATTCATCTGCCCACTTCTTTGCTAATTCCAGATCTTGCCCCTGCACCAGAGAGGGAACATTCTCGGGTAACACCCTGAGGGGTGGGATCGACTGTTTGGCCTGTTGTCCAAGCTGAGGAACGTCTGATCTTTTTTTGCTTGTAGTTGAACTTGATTTGCTCCCACTTGCACTTGCACGTGATCTGCTCTTTTTCCCTTCCTTCTGCAATGTGCGTGTATAGTCATCAGGCTTATGGTGTAAGTCATACTGTGATGGAAGGGTCGTGAAGTATTTTGCATATGCTATTTGCTTCTCGGTGTATTCCGGGCAGGGCTCGGGTTCCTTCTTTTTCATCTGTGCATCATAATGTTCCTTTGCTATCCTGGCGTTTTCCTCGTCGGTACGATCATAAGGTCTGATAGGAAGATTAGCATGAGGTACCTTTGGGAGGGGCGACAGTTTGCGCTTTGGGGAGCTCCGTTGCTTAGAACTCATCGACGGAGCGTTCTTGCTGGCACGCTTCCGCTTAGTATCCGGAGTGGGCGGCGGCGGAGACGGACGACCCAAGTTCGGCGGCGGTGATCGAGATGGACTCGTGTTGTGCTGGCCGTCGTCATGTGGAGGGCTTGGAGGTGTAGGTGACCTGCGACGACTCGGAGGCGGTGTTGTCCTTGGGGACAAGCCTAGAAGCTTGATGTAGTTCTTGTCCCATAGGATGACTCCACCTAGTACTTCTCCGAGTGTCCTCTCATCTTTGGGTCCAGCTATGTCGAGCTCCATATCATGAAACCCCGCAATGATTTCATCCACCCCGACTTTGGCAAAGCCAGCTGGAGTCTCACGGGCATACCAGCGTGCATCAGGGCCAGAAGGTAAAGCTTGTCTGACGGCCACCTTCATGGATATGTTCTTGAATTTCTGATGGAGTTCACATGATGTTGACTCCTTGATTCCATCCACGGGGTAGCCGGGACCGCCCTCTATCATCCTTCGTGCATCGTCGGGCGGGGCCTCAGATTCAGCCACGCTGCTTTTCGCTTAGATGGGGCGCCGGTAATATCGAGTGCAGGATCTTCCTGGCGCGCTACTCCTCTAAGCTCATCAATCTTCTTGTGTTGCTCGATAATCCTGGCAAGCAACTGGTTGAACTTGTCATTCTCCTCATCCTGTTGTCGCTTCTTTGCTCTCGCTCGGCTTCTGTAAGTGTCTTGGTCTCTGGCAAACCCAAGCCACCACGGGTAAGAAGGACCGAAGCCTCGTGTTCGTCCTCCATGTTCGTCATTGTCGAGGACCAGTGTGAGCAAATCTTTCTCACTATCTGCAGTGAACTGTCTTTTTCCCTCCTTAATTTCTTTCACTATCTTTTTCCAATTCTCCCTGGGTATCCTAAGACCGTCACTGCAGATGAGGTCCCCTGTTTCTTCGTCGTACGAACCACCATGCGCAAGGAACCAATTTCTTGCTCTCAATTCCCACTCATCACGGATGGGTTCAGGTATGATGCCTTTAGCTAGCAGATCTTGCTCTTTCTTATCCCACTTTGGGATGGTAGTCTCATAGCCCCCTGGCCCCAGCGTGTGGTAATATTTCTTCTTGTCGGCATTTTTCCTGTTCTTTTCTGATAATGCCTTGGCATCTTCGGACTCCTTGTACTCTTGAAATGCCTTCCAGTGATTCGCCTGCTTGGCTAGATACCCCTCGAATACTGGCACTTTCTTAGTCTTTCGATAGTTTTTCCATAGCTTCTTCTTCCAGCTACGGAACAGTTCGGCCATCTTCTTTAGAGTCCACTGCTTGACTTTGGCCCTCAGTTTTTTTGCGGCGTCTTCATTCTCACATTCTGACAGGTTGAAATGTGACATGAGATCATTCCAAAGATTATCTTTGTGCCTTTCGGCGACATAGTCACTATCGGCTGCCCCTTTGCGCTTGTTCCACTCCCGAACGCTGATCGGGACGTGATCCCTAACGAGAACTCCGCATTGCTTCTTGAATGTGTCAGCAGCATTCTTAGGAAGCTTGGGTTCGCCCGTAGGCAATATCACCTCAAAGGTGTAATGCGTCCGTGCATCCAACTTTTTAGTCGGGCCTCGTTTCGTAGCTTTGCTCGATGTGGAGGCCTAAGAGGGAGAAACATTCGTCAAATGAATGTATATGTATACAATATAGAGCTATCTCCAATATTTTTCACATATTACAAGTGATTGTCGAACTTCATATGTATACCTCGCTGGACTTTATTATTTCTCCACCGGCTTCTCCATCACTGGAGCTATCAGCTTCTCCGTCATTGGACCTATCTCCTGCCCCATCGGCTTCATCTTCGTGTCGGTCGACCTCCATTCCATATCCGGAGGGGTTTAGATATGACAACGGAGATTCAACTGGTTCAACGTCGGGGCCGTCTTTGATTATATCTTCGAGAATTTCTTCCTCTTCGAGGTTCCTGATATGTGGATCCATAGTTCTGCAAAAAACAGACATTTGATTAACTAATAAACTAACAAACTATATAAGAGGGGTTGGAAACTTCGAAGTGTCGTTTTATATAGGAGGACCTTTAGTCTCGGGTCCTGGCTCCACCCGGGACTCCTAGATTTCTGCATAGTATTCAAAGTAGGAGTACTTTTCCAATTTGAGCATTCAATAAGCAAAACCAAATCGTAAAATAAAGTAGTATTCAAATTAGCATGCATTCAATTATAAGCAAAACTACATCATCTCTTGTGTCCGTACATCGTTGAATATTATCACTAATACTCCTCGAATACTATCATACATATAGCATCACTAATACAGCTAGAACCGTAGCGCCCGACGGGTATCATCGCGGGCGGTGGACACCCAAAGAGAAGGAACCATCACAGGATCATAGCTCCAGTGAGATCCCTGAAGAACCTGCCATGTATGGTCGAACCCGCCCTCCAACGCAACCATGTAGCGACGGACGTGCTCATCCTCCTCGCTGACACGGTGACGTACCACCTCCGTGGTGTCCGGAAGCCTCGGCACCGTCACTGGCCCACGCGACCGCCACCAAACAAGGATCGGGTCAACAACAGGCTGGCTCCTCACCAACCTACGCCCCCCGGAAGGTAGCACCTCCCAATACCAGCCGGGCGGAGCCCAGTCCCGGACATGGCCCCTCTGATCAAGCAGGTGTCCTCCGCCGAGTCGACGACGAGGATGCGGGATAGGCATCGTAAAATTAACTAAAAAAATAAACTAGTTCTATTAATTTTCTTGCTAAAAATAAACTAATTGTATATATAATAAAATAAAGTAGTTTTATTAAATCAACTAGTTCAACTATATATTAATTAACACTAACTACCTAACCCTAATAACACAAATTTAAATAACACAAATAACCTATTTAACACTAACCTACCTAACCCTAAATTCACCAAATATTCTACAAATAACACTTAAGCATATACAATAGCAAAATTAAGCAATAATCTAAAAAACACTAATTAAGCATCTATATACGTAGAAATGTCTTCTTCTTCTTCTTCTTCTTCTTCTTCTTCTTTCTTATTTTCTTCTCCGCTTCTTCTTCTCCTATTTTTATTCAACTTCTCTTCTTCTACTTCTCCTCTTCTTCTATTTTTCCTCTTCTTCTTCTCTCCTCCTCTTCTTATTCTCCTTTTTCTTCTTTTCTTCTCCTCCTCTTCTTATTTTCCTTTTTCCAAATCTTATTTTTTAATTTTTGTTCATCTTTCTTCTTCTTGTAACCCTAACCTAATTCTAAATATTACTAACACTAATAATCTAGCACAAACCTAATAACAATAGGAATTAAATGACAAAAAAATATTCTTCTCCTCCTCTTCTTCTTCCTTTTCTTCTCCTCTTCTTCTACTCCTCCTCCTCTTCTTCTACTTCTCCTCCTCCTCCTCTTCTACTTCTCCTCCTCACCGGCCCGACGGCGGCGCTGGCGTCATCTTTTCTTCTCCTCCTCTTCTTATTTTCCTTTTTCCTAATCTTATTTTCTTATTTTTGTTCATCTTTCTTCTTCTTGTAACCCTAACCTAATTCTAAATATTACTAACCCTAATAATCTAGCACAAACCTAATAACAATAGGAATTAAATGACAAAAAAAATCTTCTTCTCCTCCTCTTCTTCTTCCTTTTATTCTCCTCTTCTTCTACTCCTCCTCCTCTTCTTCTACTTCTCCTCCTCCTCTTCTTCTACTTCTCCTCACCGGCACAACGGCGGCAGTGGCGTCCCTGCCGGCGGGCGCCGGCGACTCGTCCTTCGAGTTCGGCATGGGGAGGAGGGGGCGGGGGCTTAACGGAGTGGGAGTGGGAGGGCGTCGACGACGGGGACAAGGGTGCACGAGGAGGTCCGGCGCCGGCGAGGAGGACGGCAGGGCGACGGTGAGGAGGACGGCAGGGCAATGGCGACGGCGGCATCGAGCAGTTCGTCCGGTGCCGCGCCGGGCAGGAGAGGCGAGCGAGAGGAAGAAGAGAACGAAAAGGGCGTTTGGATTTGGATTTTCGTCAGGGCCGTATATATAGTAGGATCTTTAGTCCCGGTTCGGGGCTCGAACCGGGACTAAAGACACCCTTTAGTCCCGGGTGGAGCCACGACCCGAGACTAAAGACCTTTTTTCGGCACACCAAAAGGCGGGAAGCACGGGCCTTTAGTCCCGGGTCGGGGCTCGAGCCAGGACTAAAGACACTGTTTAGTCCCGGGTCTAGCCACGACCCGGGGCTAAAGACCCCTTTTCGGCAGGCGGCAGGCGAGGGGCTTTAGTCCCGGGTCGTGGCTCTACCCGGGACTAAAGGCTTGGGCTGGCGGCATTCCAAAGTTTAGTCCCACCTCGCTTGTCGAGAGGAGCCGCCACTGGTTTACAAGCCCCGTTGTCCCAACCGTGTCGAGCTCCTCTCTAAAGCAGGCTTACGGGCCTAAACAGACTGTAAATTTAAAAATTGAAAATATACTTGAAATTATGGACAAAATTCAACCTGAATTCAAAGTAATGACTTTGAATTTAGGTTGAATTTTCTCTATAAATTCTCATATAGTTTCAATCTTTTCCATTATTTTTGTTTTGTTCTTTGCTTTATTTATTTTGTTTTTTATAATTCTTTGTTTATTAAAATTCTTTTTGCATATTTGAGAATTTGACAAAACTATGAAAATGAAAAGTGTTTGAAATTGAATAAATAATTCAAAACTATTTTATATTTTCAAAATTAATTATTTTGACTATCCAAACTATTAACTATTTTGTTATTTTCAATTAAAAACTATGTTTATTAAAATTCTTTTTGCATATTTGAGAATTTGACAAAACTATGAAAATGAAAAGTGTTTGAAATTGAATAAATAATTCAAAACTATTTTCTATTTTCGAAATTAATTATTTTGACTATCCAAACTATTAACTATTTTGTTATTTTCAATTAAAAACTATGTTTATTAAAATTCTTTTTGCATATTTGAGAATTTGACAAAACAATGATAATGAAAAGTGTTTGAAATTGAATAAATAATTCAAAACTATTTTCTATTTTCAAAATTAATTATTTTGACTATCCAAACTATTAACTATTTTGTTATTTTCAATTAAAAACTATGTTTATTAAAATTCTTTTTGCATATTTGAGAATTTGACAAAACTATGAAAATGAAAAGTGTTTGAAATTGAATAAATAATTCAAAACTATTTTCTATTTTCAAAATTAATTATTTTGACTATCCAAACTATTAACTATTTTGTTATTTTCAATTAAAAACTATGTTTATTAAAATTCTTTTTGCATATTTGAGAATTTGACAAAACTATGATAATGAAAAGTGTTTGAAATTGAATAAATAATTCAAAACAATTTTCTATTTTCAAAATTAATTATTTTGACTATCCAAACTACTATTTGGTATTTTTCGTGCATTTACTTATTTTTTTGAACTCATCTCTTACAAAGGGATTTCACTTTTTTGAACTTATTTGAACTCCATACTTTTTGTGTGTTCAAAATGCACCATTCAAAGGCACATCACAAAATTTCAACAATTTCTGACTTCATTTGGTATTTTTCGTGCATTTACTTATTTTTTTGAGCTAGTTGACCCTAAAATTGAAAAGCACTACAAATGAACTCTGAAAATGTTTAAAGTTGGCATGGTATCATCATTTGACCCACATAGCATGTGCTAAAAAGTGGAGAGGGTTACGACAAAAACCGGATGCACTTCGTGTACAAAACAGACAATCTCTCTCGAAGTATCAGGGTTTCGAACGAGAACTCATCTATTACAAAGGGATTTCATTTTTTGAACTTATTTGAACTCCATACTTTTTGTGTGTTTAAAATGCACCATTCAAAGGCACATCACAAATTTTCAACAATTTCTGACTTAATTTGGTATTCTTCGTGCATTTACTTTTGTTTTTTTGGGCTAGTTGACCCTGAAATTAAAAAGCAGTACAAATGAACTCTGAAAATGTTGAAAGTTGGCATGCTATCAAAATTTCACCCACATAGCATGTGCTAAAAAGTTGAGAGGGCCACGACAAAAACTGGATGCACTTCGTGTAGAAAACGGACAATCTCTCTCGAAGTATGAGGGTTTCGAACGAGAACTCATCTCTTACAAAGGGATTTCACTTTTTTGAACTTATTTGAACTCCATACTTTTTGTGTGTTCAAAATGCACCATTCAAAGGCACATCACAAAATTTCAACAATTTCTGACTTTATTTGGTATTTTTCGTGCATTTACTTTTTTTTTTGAGCTAGTTGACCCTAAAATTGAAAAGCACTACAAATGAACTCTGAAAATGTTTAAAGTTGGCATGGTATCATCATTTGACCCACATAGCATGTGCTAAAAAGTGGAGAGGGTTACGACAAAAACCGGATGCACTTCGTGTACAAAACAGACAATCTCTCTCGAAGTATCAGGGTTTCGAACGAGAACTCATCTATTACAAAGGGATTTCATTTTTTGAACTTATTTGAACTCCATACTTTTTGTGTGTTTAAAATGCACCATTCAAAGGCACATCACAAATTTTCAACAATTTCTGACTTAATTTGGTATTTTTCGTGCATTTTTTTTGGGCTAGTTGACCCTAAAATTGAAAAGCACTACAAATGAACTCTGAAAATGTTGAAAGTTGGCATGCTATCATCATTTCACCCACATAGCATGTGTTAAAAAGTTGTGAGGGCTACGACAAAAACTGGATGCACTTCGTGTACAAAACGGACAATCTCTCTCGAAGTATTAGGGTTTTGAACGAGAACTCATCTCTTACAAAGGTTTATTAAAATTCTTTTTGCATATTTGAGAATTTGACAAAACTATGAAAATGAAAAGTGTTTGAAATTGAATAAATAATTCAAAACTAAAAGGTTTAGTACATTCCATACATGCAATACATAAAAGGTTTAATACATTATTACATTATTGCACCAATATTCCTATCTATTATTTCTGTTTTCTTCTGGGTCGTAGCCATGGAGAATCTTCATCATTCAGTAGGATGCTTGGGTCAGTTTTCACTTTGAAGGGCGGAATTTCATGAAACTTATTATAATCTACTCACATGTGTGTCTTGTCATCTACTCCCATGATGTTTCTTTTCCGTGAAAGAACTATGTGGCGTTTTGGCTCATCGGACGATATCTTCTTTTGCTGATTTCTTTTTCTCGTTTTTGTAGACATGTCCTTCACATAGAAAACCTGAGCGACATCATTGGCTAGGACAAATGGTTCGTCCATGTACGCAAGATTGTTGAGATCCACTGTTGTCATGCCGTACTTTTGGTCTACAACTACCCTGCCTCCTATCAGCTTCACCCATTTGCACTGAAACAAAGGGATCTTAAAAGTAGGTCCATAGTCAAGTTCCCATATCTCCTCTATGTACCCGTAATATGTTTCCAAACAGTGCCCATTCTCGTCTGTTGCATCAAAGCGGACACCACTATTTTGGTTGGTGCTCTTTTTATCTTGGGCAACCGTGTAAAATGTATTCCCATTTATCTCATACCCTTGGAAAGTACATATAGTCGAAGATGGTGGCCTGGCCAAACAGTACCGCTGATCTCCAACGGTGTCGTCATTCATGAGATGTGTCTGCAACCAACTGCCGAAAGTCTTCTCGTGTTCCCCTTTAATCCAAGAGTCAGCCTTCCCCGGGTTTTCGGAGCGTAGAATATTCTTGTGTCTCACGATATACGGAGCCATCACGGTGGAATTGTGTAGAACTGTGTAGTGTGCTTGAGAGAAAGAATGTCCGTCCATACATACTTTTGCTTTCCTTCCTAGTGTGCCTTTTCCTGTCAGCCTACCCTCATACCGAGATTCAAGAACACCAATCGGCTTAAGGTCAGGAAGAAAGTCCACACAAAACTCAATGACCTCCTCTGTTCCATAGCCCTTGGAGATGCTTCCTTCTAGCCTAGCATAGTTACGAACATATTTCTTTAAGACTCCCATGAACCTCTCGAAGGGGAACATATTGTGTAGAAACACAGGACGAGAATTCTAATCTCTTTGACTAGGTGAACTAGGAGGTGTGTCATTATATTGAAGAAGGATGGCGGGAACAACAACTCAAAGCTGACCAGACATTGGACCACATCAATCTGTAACCCTGATAGACTTTCTCGATCGATTACCTTCTGATAAATTGCATTGAGGAATGCACATACCTTCACAATTGCCAGGCGAACATTTTCCAGTAGAATTCCCCTCAATGCAACCGGAAGCAATTGCGTCATAAGCACGTGGCAGTCATGAGACTTTAGGTTTTGGAATTTTTTGTCTTTCATATTTACGATTCCCTTTATATTTGACGAGAAGCCAGTCGGGACCTTGATACTGAAAAGGACTTCAAAGAAGATTTCCTTCTCTTCCTTAGTAAGAGCGTAGCTGGCACGCCCTTGAAACTGCCCTGGATGCATGCCATCTCTTCCTTTATGACGTTCCTGGTCCTCCCGTGCTTCCGGTGTATCTTTTGACTTCCCATACAAGCCCAGGAAGCCTAGAATATTCACGCAGAGATTCTTCGTCAGGTGCATCACGTCGATTGCCGAGCGGACCTCATGGACTTTCCAGTAGGGTAGCTCCCAAAATATAGATTTCTTCTTCCACATGGGTACGTGCTTATCAGGGCCGTTAGGAACAGGTTGGCTGCCAGGACCCTTTCCAAATATTACTTTTAAATCTTTGACTATATCAAATACTTCAGCACCAGTACGGATGACAGGCTTCCCCCGGGGTTCTGCCTTACCATTGAAATGCTTGCATTTTTTCTTTAAGGGATGCTTGGGCAGAAGAAAACGACGATTGTACGGGTACACATTCTTCCTACATTTGTCCAGATATATACTTTGTGTCTGATCCAAATAGTGTGTGCATGCATTGTATCCCTTGTTTGACTGTCCTAAAATGTTACTAAGAGCAGGCCAATCATTGATGGTTACGAAAAGCAATGCTCGAAGGTCAAATTCCTCTTGTTTGTGCTCGTTCCACACACGTACACCTGGTTCGGCCCACAGCTGTAAAAGTTCATCAACTAATGGCCTTAGGTACACATCAATATCGTTGCCGGGTTGCTTTGGACCTTGGATAAGCACCGGCATCATAATGAACTTCCGCTTCATGCACAACCAAGGAGGAAGGTTGTAGATACATAGAGTAACGGGCCAGGTGCTGTGACTGCAACTCTGCTCCCCAAAAGGATTCATGCCATCTCCAGTCAGACCAAACCATAAGTTCCTTGCGTCACCTGCAAATATCGGGAACTCTCTCTCGATTTTTCTCCACTGTCGACCATCAGCGGTGTGCCTCAACTTATCGTCTTTCATACGATCTTCCATGTGCCATCGCAACAACTTCGCATGATCTTTATTTCTGAACAGACGTTTCAACCGTGGTATTATAGGAGCATACCACATCACCTTGGCAGGAACCCTCTTCCTGGGTGACTCGCCCTCAATATCACTAGGGTCATCTTTTCTGATCTTATACCACAATGCAGTGCATATCGGACATTTATCCATATTCTCATACTTCTCACCGCGGTAGAGGATGCAGTCATTAGGGCATGCATGTATCTTCTGCACGTCTAATCCTAGAGGGCAGACAAGCTTCTTTGCTTCGTACGTGCTGGCGGGCAATTCATTCTTTCTTTGAAGCATCTTCTTCATCAGTACCAGCAACTTTTCGAATGACGAGTCAGTCACACCGGTCTCTGCCTTCCACTTCAGCAATTCCAGTGTGCTACCCAGCTTCTTCTGGCCATCTTCACAAGTTGGGTACAACAATTTGTTGTGGTCCTGTAACATCTGCTCGAACTGCAACCTCTCCTTTTCTGTGTCGCAACCTCGTCGTGCATCAGAAATGACCCGGCCAAGATCATCAGCGGGCTCATCTGGTTCCCGTTCTTCATCCTGATCTTCTTCTTCATTGTCTTCCATTGCGGTATCAGCATACTCAGGGAACATAGATCGGTAGTTGTCATCATCGTTCTCTTCTTCTTCATCGTCGTCTTCCATCATAACCCCTCTTTCTCCGTGCTTGGTCCAAACATTATAGCCCGACATAAAACCGGACCGAAGCAGGTGGCTCTGAATGACTCTTGAGGAAGTGTAATCCTTCTAATTCCGACATTCAACACATGGACAAAACATATAGCCACCACCATGCTTGTTCGCATCGGCTGCATCTCGAAAAGAATGCACGCCTTCTCTGTAAGCGGCTGTGCGTCGATCACCGCACATCCATGGATGGCTCATCTGCGTTATACGACAGTATATCAAATACAATCATGATCCTAAAAATTAGTACCGCACGGTCTAAACGAGGAAATATAGTTGCTAACCTTTTAGAATAAGTAGAAATAAAGAGGAAGAGGTTTAAGCGTGGCTCGAGCATCTCATATCGTAGTTGTGTTCGGTGAACTGAAGCGGCATCGCTCTAACACAGATTTCAACAAACACCTCTAGTGCATCCAAGAAAAATGGAGAGCTAGCACACACCCACACTCTTCGATCCAAGAAAAATGCAAGGAAGAGGGGAG
The DNA here is from genome assembly GCF_904849725.1 of Hordeum vulgare subsp. vulgare. Lineage (NCBI taxonomy): Eukaryota > Viridiplantae > Streptophyta > Magnoliopsida > Poales > Poaceae > Hordeum > Hordeum vulgare. The sequence goes on from NC_058519.1 coordinate 82,744,746, forward strand.
AGGGGGGCTGTGGCCAATATATATAGGCAGAGGACTTTAGTCCCGGTTTGAGACACAAACCGGGACTAAAGGTGGCGCACATGCGAGCTGCACACCGCGTAGCCCTTTAGTCCCGGTTTGAGATACAAACCGGGACTAAAGGCTCCTTACGGGCCGGGACCAAAGCCTCGTGGACGGCACTGCGATTTGGGGCGACGTGGCCGGGCCTTTAGTCCCGGCCCAGATGGAGGCCGGGACTAAAGGGTCCAGGCCAAAGGCCCGTTTTCCACTAGTGCATGACGACGAAGAATGTCGGGGAAGAAGGTCCGGAGCACGCGGTGGGCGGGACAACGGCTGCCGAGGAGGGGGAGCGCGGGGGGGGGGGGGGGGGGGGACGGCATGTAAACTTCCCTCGCGCCAAATCTCATTATGGATAAGGGGCGAGCTCGGGTCGGCCTCCCATCCCGTGAATCTGAAGGTTGAGGGCGAACTTTTGCCGCGTCCTGTAAATTTTTTTACAGACAGGACGCGTTTGCGGGGTCTGGACTGGCTGCATTTTTCGTCCCGACCCATATTTTAGCGGTCATTTTGCGGGTCGGGGCATTATAGGGGATGTGCTAGAGATGCTCTAAGGAGGTCAAACTCCACCTACACTTAGGGAGTGGTACTAAATATTGCACCTTCCCACTCGTCATATTAAGTGGGCCATTGAGATTTATTTGAAATTAGCTATTCAACCAAGACCAAATATTCTAACTACGGTTAGTTGCAATTTTGGTGAATTTACATTTTGGTAATCAATCTAAAATTAAGCAAGACAGGAAAATTTGGTAGTCATCATCATAGTTGAAAAAACGTGTTTGTTGATCCATTGCATCGTCTCAAATATCTTTGCTAGTTGGTTCAATATTTATTTATGCACTACTACAGGACGATAAGGTTTTGGTCAAACATTCATATCTATACACGTATCAACGTGCGCGGGATTGCGGGGCCTGAAATGTTGACAATAGCAACATCTCGAACATGCACTTGAATGTGTGGTTGCCGTGAGAAGTTTGCATAGACACAGCTTTTAAACAACCTATTATTATTTTTAGAAAGGAGGCGCTTGCCCAGCTTTAAACCGAGGCCTTACAAGTTCAACAAGTCTGATCAAGTACAGTATGAAGTAGGAAAACAAGCGATACATGCCCTGAGGCGAGGTCATAGCGACGCAGCGCTAGTAGGATAAAGATGGTCTTGGCTATCATGGTAGCAAGGGGCGACGCCATGTCGGTGATGTCCCGTGTGTCAACCGACGAAGCACAGTGCATCTTACCCGCGCCGTTGAGGCGAGCTCCTCCACGTGCCTTCGATTGTGCGCCCTTGCCTGTGGCTTTCAGAGCTGCAAGAAACACACCATTTTGTATGGCAGATCAGCCGGATGCTTGATGAATTGTCCTTCTATCAATGCTTTATTTCACGTGGTCCATAGTAACCAGGCAATAGCGTCAAAGCCTTACCAAGCGACCCGTCTATCTCGTCCAATAATGGACGACATCAATCCAGAGATAGCCGATAATCCGCTCGGATTCCATGACGATTCTGTTACCGCTCTAACGGAACTCCACATAAATCTGACCATCATACACCGAAATAGGATATGATCGCGGTCTCCACACTCGCCAAACCAGATGCATTTGCCATCGCCCGGGCCTCTTCTTTTGTGCACCTGTTCCCCATTAGTGATTCAATTGTGCGTCACTTTCCATAAGAATATTTTAAACTTCATCGGAAGCCAGGCCATTCATAGCCCGGAGAGATCACAAGGCGTCAATGATTTGAAAATCTCTCTATACATAGATCCGATGGCGAAGAGGCCACACGGCCCGTCGAGCCAAGTTTGTACGTGAAAAACGAAATATTCACAGAAAAAAAACGAAAAATGAAAAGAAAATATGATTCAAATCCTTGTGCAAAAACAAAACCAAGTTTGTACTTGCTACAACGAAAAAAATGCGTTCAGGCCCGTCCAGCCTTAAAACAAAAAAGCAGGCCCGTCCAGCCCGTGTTGACGTTTTGTAAAAAACAAATCCACGTGCTGACGTGTCAGACGGAAAATACATGATACGTATGCGACATGTAGAGCCAGGACCGTCGTTCCAAGTATCAGAACCGTATTGACTACGTATTTCCATGTAGCAGGATTGTATTGAAGCATTTCTCAACTTCCAGGATCATGTTGGACCTCGCCGCCAATTTTCAGGACTATAGATGCTATTATCTCCCACTTTGTCTCTCCCCTGCCCAAACAGGTGTCCATGGAATTTTTCACGTAGGCCTTCCTACTCAATATTTTCCACCTGTCCCAACGACGTTGAAACTGTGGCGCCCACTGCCTGAGTCTCCATACGTCCGCCACCTTGACGTGCTGGTTAGTATCAATCGCGAAAAATGCTGGGAACGCCGAGCATAACCTTTCCATCGTGAATAATAAATTTAGTCCCTAATCGCAACAACGCTTGCACTCTCCTAACATCTCTCGCAAACTGAGATGTTTTAACATTCCGTCTAAAATTCACCGTCTTGGACCAAATATTTTGTAGTAAGTCCTAGATCATTGATGACGCGCGTTGCCGCATCCGTCGATTTGAAATGTTATATAATAGTGTTAAAATTTATATTAAATAACATTGAGTTGTAATATAACTTCAAGTGCATTTGTAGTGTAAGATGTTAGTTATGATTGATCATATTTTTTGTGAATTTTATTATAAAGTGTTATAATAGATCATAGCAATACATGATTATGTGTCCATCCACTCCTCCAACAGGCTGATGCACATTTTCGTAATATAGAGCACCAAGAAGCATAAAACTTAAATTTACATGACAAAATGAAATATGGATCTTAACAGAGTAAGTGTTTTTAATAAATTTATATGATAGTTGCTTCTTGAACCTAATAGGCTCGAAGTTGCTTGAAGATGTAAATACATATGCTGCAATATCTTCCAGTATTTATGGATGAAGATATGGAAGATAATTTAGGACATCAATCTAATTGAAGGTACAAAGCGCTGCTACCATCTTTATCAAACCCACGAGAGAAGACGTCCAATATCTTGCTACCTCATTGGCTACTTCCGGAGAAGTGACGGTCAGAGTCACTAATTGTGCGAAAAGTCTGGTGGCTCCTATCCGATGTGACAACATAAACCTGGAGAACATTCTGCTTGCCTTCCCAGCGGCGCGATCCGCATTTCCGTTGTGATATCTTGGCCTTCCGCTATCGGTTAAACATCTCAAGAATATTCACTTTCAACACATCATCGTCCCTGGCAAACTCCCCCTTGGCAGGTTAGAGATGTTTCTAGCGTTGGGCGTGTGGTTCTTCTGAAAACGGTCCTCACGGCCATTGCAATCTATCACCTCACACCTCTTGATATCCTCGCTGAGATCATGAATGCAATCGACAGCCTTCGGCGTGCTTACCTCTAGGCCGGTACGAACAAAGTTTCAGGCGGAAAATGCAAGATTAGTTGGGACCTTGTCTGCAAGCCTAAGCGTTTTGGTGGTCTGGGCGTGTTCAATCTGTAAAAATTCGCCAAGGCCCTATGCCTACGATGTCTTTGGCTCGAGTGGGTGGACAAATGAAAGCCTTGGATCGGCATGGGATTGCCATGCACTGAAGATGACCGCAAATGTTTTGCAGCTGCAACAATAGTTACTGTAGGAAATGGGCGCACAACCAGATTATGGAACTCGCCTTTGCTCAATGGCTTGTGTCCCCGAGACTTAGCGCCAAGCATCTTTGCCATTTCCCGCAGGAAGAACTCCTCTGTTTTGCAAGCCCTTACCAACAACAACTGGATCTCTTCCGTTGACACCTCCATTGGTTTGTCACTCACGCATGTTCAACAGTTTGCTAACCTTTGGGAGATGATTTCTCCGATCACCTTGTCCGAGGACATAGAAGATTCCGTCATTTGGAAGTTCACCAAGGATGGGGCGTACTCTACCTCCTCTGCCTACAAGGCGCAGTTTGATGGACTAACTTCGTTTTATCTCGTTCACAAAGTGTGGAAGGTTTGCCCCCACGGTGCAAGTTCTTTGCGTGGCTAGTCCTTCAAAACAGGATTTGGACTTCGGATCTCCTGCTACGTCGTGGCTGGCCTGATTGTGGCCTCTATCCTCTGCGTAAGCAATGCCAAGAGTCGGACGCCCACTTCCTTTTCCAATGCCGCTACACCACCCACACTTGGAATCATATTCACACGTGGCTCGACATGCATCACATCTCCACGGCGGATGAGCAGATAATAGCTTCAGTGAGAGCATCGTGGAACATCAACCTTAAGATTCACTTTGGACCCCCTAAGGCTCTCGCCTCCCTGATGATGCTCACTTCATGGGAGATCTGGATGGCGCGTAATGCATGGGTCTTCGGAAATATAGCCATTCCTTCCATGGTTCTAATCAATAAGATTAAAGCGGAGGCATCTCTTTGGGCGGTGGCCAGTGCGACACACATGAGTATTGTAATGTCGCGAGAGTAGACCTTTTTGCTTGGCCGCTTCGAGGCTTTGTTCGACACTCTTGCTTCTTAATTATTGAAATGGTAAATCTTTTGCCTTGTTTCAAATAAAAGTGTTGCCTCAATCTGCTAATGATCGCCAAACATCCTAATGTTATAACTCTACTCACCTCTGCTAGCCAAGTAAAAGATGGTCTTCCAACCTGCTATCAATGCAGAAATAGTCGAATGCCTAACTGATGATATGAACATATCTTTCCTTCAAAAAGAATGTGCGAGTTACTCATCAGGTTTCTTCACCGATGAAGATAGATTGCAATTATTTTTGGAACTTCCACCAAATCCCCTTAGCTTTGAGTCTTTCTAAATATTCATTTAGGTCGCTCAAATTTAGAAGGATCGAGGTTTCGAGGCTATGCTGAGATAGGAGGATTCATGCAACAACTGAGCAGGCAGGATATAGAGGGCCTCTCAAAAGGAACCATAGTTTGAATCTATCATTATTATCACATTATTTCTTCTATGTGATACTTCCTCACTCGCAAACACACAAAATTACCACATAAAATGAGAAATCATTTAACAATTCGTGGTGTCCTTGATATGAAGTGGGGGTAGAATATAATCCATAAAAAGCAGATATGCAAGTATGCACATTAAAGGAACCTAAGCCGCCGTAGCAGGTTGAAAGCTAAATTTAATGTAAACAACAATGATCAATGCATCTAACGTGCTTGTTGGGCATAGTGATGATCAAAACAGACAAAATAGAATTTACTAGTATATGCTTTATACATATGTTTATCCAAGTATGAATAGTCCACCACCATACTTACAATAAATCCGAACCTGCAATTATGAGAATTAAATCCAAAAAAGGCTAAGCTAATCCTGTGTAAATGCTACGATGTTTCTAACACCATCATGTTAGAGAAAGATAATTTAATCATTTTAAACATTCCATGACTCCGTCTCTAGGTAATTTATGTGACAACGACAATACTGAAAGCGGCAGCCAAAAATGAAATAAAAAGGTTATATAATCCATAAAAAAGCAGATATGCAAGTATGCACATTAAAGAAACCTAAACCGCACTAGAAGGTTGAAAGACTAATTTAATGTAAAAAACAATGATCAATGCATCTTTCGTGCTTATTGATGACATTGATTATCAAAAACACGCAAAATACAATTTACTGATATATGCTTTATATATATGTTTATCCAAGTATGAATAGTCGACCATCACACTTACAATAAATCAAAAACTGCAAGTATGAGAAACAAATCCAAAAAGGCAAGGCTAATCATGTGCAACTCCTAAGATGTTTCTAACACCATCAGGTTAGAGAAAGATAAGTAACCATTTTAAACACACCATGTCTATGTCTGTGGGTAATTTATGTGACAACTACAATAATGAAAGCGACAACAGAAAATGAAATAAAAAAGGTTATACCTCCACTAATGTTTGTCATGGTGACAATGAACGTTTCCATCCTAAGGAAGGCATCACAAATGAATGTTAGCAATGGACACATCTAAATCGTTGCCCAGAGTATCATGTCGAGAAAGTGAATAATTGGTACTGCATCCATTGAAAGAAAAAGCCAAAAGACAGTGGTCAAGAATTAGATTAGATTAGGATCAAATAAATACTACATGTTCCACATCGAAGCATCGCGGGACCCATAACTTTCAACCCTGCCCCTAAACTTTAATAATAATCTTTGTACGACGCATTTCTTAAAGTAAGCACGCATCCCAACGATTCAACAAAACCATCTATTACAGACGTGTGGGGAGGTGACCCTTCTTATAAATAAGCAGGGGCCCAGGTCTAAGGCCTTATCACCATTCCCTCCTTCACAAGTGCGGCCAAGGAAAACCTAGAATCCAAGCACTTAGGTCCATGGCGGGCTCCTCCTCTCGTCCTTTTGGCCTTCAACCAGGCGATTAGGCTAGTTCCTCCGTCTCCCAGCTCTGGTTGCGAGACCTTGAAGTCCAAGGGTACCTTCCCTCTTCTAATCTTGCACCCACACGTGTCGGCCTAACCGCCTACAGTGGCGAGACCCTCGAAAAAATCCCCAGCCCCACAAAGAGGCGAAAGGATCTGTTTTACTTCTTTCCTGTTGCACGGGTCGAGATTTCCAATCCATTCATTTCTGAGGGGTCTGTTGGATTTTTACGAGTTGCAGCTCCATAAAATGACCCCAGGTTCTACTCTCCACATCTCATGCTTCGTAGCCTTGTGTGAGATGTTTCTAGGCTGCGAACCTCACTTCGAGTTGTGGAGAAAATACTTCTGCATTGTTTCGCGGACTGATGGAACAGCCATCCGGGAAGTAGGCAGGGCCGAGGTGTGGCGTATAGCAGTCACCAGATACTCAGACGGTACACCGAATCAGGAGACCGACGAATGGTCTTCGGAGTGGATCTATAACGACGATGTCCCTTTATTCGAGCCAGTTCGGCGAGGCCTTCCAGAGTACTCTACAACTCCTTTGAAGAAGCGATTATGTTGGCGTCCGAAGAGTAAGTCCAAAGAAGAGAGCTCGGAAGTGAGGCGCCTACCCTCCAAGGTAAAAATGCTGGCTCACGGTGGTCTGACCATCGTACAAGTGATGGCCATCGTAATCAACAGGTGCGTCCAACCGCTTCAACATTGCATACATCCTTTATGGAATTACTGCAGGACAAATGTGTGACGCCCTCGATTTGATCGTACGCTAATCATACACGCAAATGCGTACGGCCAAGCTCAAGGACTCATAAAAAGATATCATAATACAACTCTAGACACAAATAAAAACATACAAGCTTAATATTACAAGCTAGGGGACTCGAGGGCTAGAATACAGAAGCTCGATAAACACATGAGTTAGCGGAAGAAACAAATATCTAAGTACAAACATGAAATATGATAATGTCTTAGAGAAGGCTAGCACAAAATATACATCGATCGAACGTGGCGAGCCCTCCTGCCTGGGAACCTCTTAACTACTCCTGGTCGTCAGCGACCTCCACATAGTAGTAGGCACCGTCAGGGTAGCAGTCGTCGTCGGCGGGATACGCCATTTCCTAGGCTCCATCATATGGTCGCAAAAACGTATCAAGGGGGAAAGGGGGAGCAAAGCAACGGTGAGTACTCATCCAAAGTGTTGGGGAACGTCGCATGGGAAACAAAAATTTTCCTACGCACACGAAGACCTATCATGGTGATGTCCATCTACGAGAGGGGATATTCGATCTACGTACCCTGGTAGATCGCACAGTAGAAGCGTTAGTGAATGCGGTTGATGTAGTGGAACGTCCTCACGTCCCCCGATCCGCCCCGCGAACCGTCCCGCGATCAGTGCCACGATCTAGTGCCGAACGGACGGCACCTCCGCGTTCAGCACACGTACAGCTCGACCATGATCTCGGCCTTCTTGATCCAGCAAGAGAGACGGAGAGGTAGATGAGTTCTCCGGCAGCGTGACGGCGCTCCGGAGGTTGGTGGTGATCTTATCTCAGCAGGGCTCCGCCCGAGCTCTGCAGAAACCTGATCTAGAGATAAAACCGTGGAGATATGTGGTCGGGCTGCCGTGGCAAAGTTGTGTCAAATCAGCCCTGAAACCTCCGTATATATAGGGGGAAGAGGGGGAGCCTTGCCTTGGGGTCCAAGGACCCCCAAGGAGTTCGGCCGAGCCAAGGGGGGCAACCCTCCCCTTCCAAACCGAGTCCAACTAGGTTTGGAAGGAGGAGTCCTTCCCCTTTTTCCCACCTCCTCTTTTTTTTCTCTTTGATTTTCTTCCTATGGCGCATAGGGCCTTCTTGGGCTGTCCCACCAGCCCACTAAGGGCTGGTGCGCCACCCCCAAGCCCTATGGGCTTCCCCGGGGTGGGTTGCCCCCCCCGGTGAACACCCGGAACCCATTCGTCATTCCCGGTACATTCCCGGTAACTTCGAAAACCTTCCGGTAATCAAATGAGGTCATCCTATATATCAATCTTCGTTTCCGGACCATTCCGGAAACCCTCGTGACGTCCGTGATCTCATCCGGGACTCTGAACAACATTCGGTAACCAACCATATAACTCAAATACGCATAAAACAACGTCGAACCTTAACTGTGCAGACCCTGCGGGTTCGAGAACTATGTAGACATGACCCGAGAGACTCCTCGGTCAATATCCAATAGCGGGACCTGGATGCCCATATTGGATCCTACATATTCTATGAAGATCTTATCGTTTGAACCTCAGTGCCAAGGATTCATATAATCCCGTATGTCATTCCCTTTGTCCTTCGGTATGTTACTTGCCCGAGATTCGATCGTCAGTATCCGCATACCTATTTCAATCTCGTTTACCGACAAGTCTCTTTACCCGTTCCGTAATACAAGATCCCGCAACTTACACTAAGTCACATTGCTTGCAAGGCTTGTGTGTGATGTTGTATTACCGAGTGGGCCCCGAGATACCTCTCCGTCACACGGATGACAAATCCCAGTCTCGATCCATACTAACTCAACGAACACCTTCGGAGATACCTGTAGAGCATCTTTATAGTCACCCAGTTATGTTGCTACGTTTGATACACACAAAGTATTCCTCCGGTGTTAGTGAGTTATATGATCTCATGGTCATAGGAACACATACTTGACACGCAGAAAACAGTAGCAACAAAATGACACGATCAACATGCTACGTCTATTAGTTTGGGTCTAGTCCATCACGTGATTCTCCTAATGACGTGATCCAGTTATCAAGCAACAATACCTTGTTCATAATCAGAAGACACTGACTATCTTTGATCAACTGGCTAGCCAACTAGAGGCTTGCTAGGGACAGTGTTTTGTCTATGTATCCACACATGTATATAAGTCTTCTTTCAATACAATTATAGCATGGATAATAAACGATTATCTTGATACAGGAATTATAATAATAACTATATTTATTATTACCTCTAGGGCATAATTCCAAAAGTCTCCCACTTGCACTAGAGTCAATAATCTAGCCCTCACATCATCATGCGAATTGCATTGTAATAAATCTAACACCCATACAGTTCTGGTGTTGATCATGCTTTGCCCGTGGAAGAGATTTAATCAGCGGGTCTGCTACATTCAGATCCGTGTGCACTTTGCATATATTCACGTCCTCCCCTTCGACGTAGTCGCGGATGAGGTTGAAGCATAGTTTGATGTGTGTGGACTTCTTGTGAAACCATGGTTCCTTTGCTAGGGAAATGGCACCCGTGTTGTCACATAACAAGGTTATTGGATTCAGTGCGCTTGGCACCACTCCAAGATCCGTCATGAACTGCTTCATCCACACACCCTCCTTAGCCGCCTCCGAGGCAGCCATGTACTCCGCTTCACATGTAGAATCTGCTACGACGCTCTGCTTGGAACTGCACCAGCTTACCGCACCCCCATTAAGAATAAATACGTATCCGGTCTGTGACTTAGAGTCGTCCGGATCTGTGTCAAAGCTTGCATCGACGTAACCTTTTACGACGAGCTCTTCGTCACCTCCATACACGAGAAACATCTCCTTAGTCCTTTTCAGGTACTTCAGGATATTCTTGACCGCCGTCCAGTGATCCACTCCTGGATTACTCTGGAACCTACCTGCCATACTTATGGCCAGGCTAACGTCCGGTCTAGTGCACAACATTGCATACATGATAGAACCTATGGCTGAAGCATAGGGGACGGTGCTCATATGCTCTCTATCCTCATCAGTTGTTGGGCACTGAGTCTTACTCAATCACGTACCTTGTAAAACTGGCAAGAACCCTTTCTTGGACTATTCCATTTTGAACCTCTTCAAAACTTTATCAAGGTATGTGCTTTGTGAAAGTCCTATGAGGCGTTTTGATCTATCCTTGTAGATCTTAATGCCTAGAATGTAAGCAGCTTCTCCTAGGTCCTTCATAGAGAAACTTTTATTCAAGTAATCCTTTATGCTCTCCAAAAACTCTACGTTGTTTCCAATCAGCAATATGTCATCCACATATAATATTAGAAACGCCACAGAGCTCCCACTCACTTTCTTGTAAATACAAGATTCTCCAACCACTTGTATAAACCCAAATGCTTTGATCACCTCATCAAAGCGTTTTTTCCAACTCCGAGATGCTTGCACCAGTCCATAAATGGATCGCTGGAGCTTGCACACCTTGTTAGCAATCTTAGGATCGACAAAACCTTCGGGTTGCATCATATACAACTCTTCCTTAAGGAAACCGTTAAGGAATGCCGTTTTGACATCCATCTGCCAGATTTCATAATCGAAAAATGCAGCTATTGCTAACATGATTCTGACGGACTTAAGCATCGCTACGGGTGAGAATGTCTCATCGTAGTCAACTCCTTGAACTTGTGAAAAACCCTTTGCCACAAGTCGAGCTTTATAAACGGTCACATTGCCGTCAGTGTCCGTCTTCCTCTTAAAGATCGATTTGTTCTGAATAGCCTTGCGGCCCTCAGGTAGTACTTCCAAAGTCCACACTTTGTTCTCATACATGGATCCTATCTCAGACTTCATGGCTTCTAGCCATTTGTTGGAATCTAGGCCCACCATTGCTTCTTCATAATTTGCAGGTTCATTGTTGTCTAACAACATGATTGACAAGACGGGATTACCGTACCACTCTGGAGCAGCACGTGGTCTCGTCGACCTGCGTGGTTCGACAGAAACTTGAACCGGAGTTTCATGATCATCATCATTAACTTCCTCCTCAACCGGTGTCGCAAAGACAGAGGTTTCCCCTTGCCCTGCGCCACCATCTAGAGGGATGAGAGGTTCGACAACCTCATCAAGTTCTATCTTCCTCCCACTCAATTCTCTCGAGAGAAACTCCTTCTCGAGAAAAGCTCCGTTTTTAGCAACAAACACTTTGCCCTCGGATTTGAGATAGAAGGTGTACCCAACTGTCTCTTTTGGGTAACCTATGAAGATGCACTTTTCTGCTTTGGGTTCCAGCTTTTCAGGCTGAAGCTTTTTGACATAAGCATCGCATCCCCAAACCTTAAGAAACGACAACTTTGGTCTTTTGCCATACCACAGTTCGTATGGTGTCGTCTCAACGGATTTTGATGGTGCCCTATTTAAAGTGAATGCAGCTGTTTCTAATGCATAACCCCAAAACGATAACGACAAATCGGTAAGAGACATCATAAATCGCACCATCTCTAATAAAGTACGATTACGACGTTCGGACACACCATTACGCTGTGGTGTTCCAGGCGGTGTCAACTGTGAAACAATTCCACATTGTCTTAAGTGAGCACCAAACTCGAAACTCAGATATTCACCCCCACGATCAGACCGTAGGAACTTGATCTTCTTGTTACGATGATTTTCAACTTCACTCCGAAATTGCTAGAACTTTTCAAATGTTTCAGACTTGTGCTTCATTAAGTAGACATAACCATATCTACTCAAATCGTCAGTGAAGGTGAGAAAATAACGATTTCCGCCGCGTGCCTCTACGCTCATCGAACCGCACACATCGGTATGTATGATTTCCAACAAGTCACTTGCACGCTCCATTGTTCCGGAGAACGGAGTTTTAGTCATCTTGCCCATGAGGCATGGTTCGCACGTGTCAAGTGAATCAAAGTCAAGCGACTCCAAAAGTCCATTGGCATGGAGTTTCTTCATGCGCTTTACACCAATATGACCTAAGCGGTAGTGCCACAAAAATATGGCGCTATCATTGTTAACTCTAACTCTTTTGGTCTCAATGTTATGTATGTGTGTATCACTATCAAGATTCAATATGAACAATCCTCTCACATTGGGTGCATGACCATAAAAGATGTTACTCATAGAAATAGAACAACCATTATTCTCTGACTTAAAAGAGTAACCGTCTCGCAATAAACAAGATCCAGATATAATGTTCATGCTCAACGCAGGCACTAAATAACAATGATTCAAGTTCATAACTAATCCTGATGGTAACTGAAGTGAAACTGTGCCGACGGCGATTGCATCAACCTTGGAACCATTTCCTACACGCATCGTCACTTCATCTTTCGCCAGCCTTCGTCTATTCCGTAGTTCCTGCTTCGAGTTGCAAATATGAGCAACAGAACCGGTATCGAATACCCAGGCACTACTACGAGAGCCGGTTAAGTACACATCAATAACATGTATATCAAATATACCTGATTTTTCTTTGACCGCCTTCTTATCAGCCAGATACTTGGGGCAATTGCGCTTCCAGTGACCCATACCCTTGCAATAGTAACACTCTGTTTCAGGCTTAGGTCCAGCTTTGGGTTTCTTCGTCGGATTGGCAACAGGCTTGCCGCTCTTCTTTGAATTACCCTTCTTGCCTTTGCCGTTTCTCTTGAAACTAGTGGTCTTATTCACCATCAACACTTGATGCTCTTTGCGAAGTTCAGACTCTGTGACTTTCAGCATCGCAAACAACTCGCCGGGAGACTTGTTCATCCCTTGCATGTTGTAGTTCAACACAAAGCCCTTATAGCTTGGCGGCAGTGATTGAAGGATTCTCTCAGTGATAGCCTCTTGCGAGAGTTCAATCCCCAGCTCAGCTAGACGGTTGTAGTACCCAGACATTTTGAGCACATGTTCACTGACAGATGAGTTCTCCTCCATCTTGCAAGCATAGAATTTATCGGAGGTCTCATACCTCTCGATCTAGGCGTTCTTCTGAAAGATAAACTTCAACTCCTGGAACATCTCAAATGCTCCATGACGCTCAAAGCGACGTTGAAGTCCCGGTTCTAAGCCATACGAGACTGCACATTGAACTACTGAGTAGTCCTCCGTACGTGTTAACCAAGCGTTCTTAACATCCTGGTCAGCCGTAGCGGGTGGTTCATCTCCTAGCGCAGCATTAAGGACATAATCCTTCTTCCAGCTTGTAAGATTAGCTTAAGATTACGAGCCCAGTCTACAAAGTTGCTTCCATCATCTTTCAAGTTAGCTTTCTCTAGGAACATATTAAAATTCGGGGTGACTGTCGCGTGAGCCATGATCTACAACACAAATATATTCAAAGTGGACTTAGACTATGTTCAAGATAATTCGAGTTTAACTTAATCAAATTACTCGCTAAACTCCCACTCAAAAAGTACATCTCTCTAGTCATTTGAGTGGTTCATGATCCACTTACACTAGCTCAAGTCCGATCATCACGTGAGTTGAGTATAGTTTCAGTGGTAAGCATCCCTATGCTAATCATATAATCTATATGATTCATGATTGACCTTTCGGTCTCATGTGTTCCGAGGCCATGTCTGCACATGCTAGGCTCGTCAAGCTTAACCCGAGTGTTCCGCGTGTGCAACTGTTTTGCACCCGTTGTATGTGAACGTTGAGTCTATCACACCCGATCATCACGTGGTGTCTCGAAACGACGAACTGTAGCAACGGTGCACGGTCGGGGAGAACACAATTTCGTCTTGAAAATTTAGTGAGAGATCACCTCATAATTCTACCGTCGTTCTAAGCAAAATAAGGTGCATAAAAGGATTAACATCACATGCAATTCATAAGTGACATGATATGGCCATCATCACGTGCTCCTTGATCTCCATCACCAAAGCACCGGCACGATCTTCTTGTCACCGGCGCCACACCATGATCTCCATCAACGTGTCGCCATCGGGGTTGTCGTGCTACTCATGCTATTACTACTAAAGCTACACCCTAGCAAAATAGTAAACGCATCTGCAAGCACAAACGTTAGTATAAAGACAACCCTATGGCTCCTGCCGGTTGTCGTACCATCGACGTGCAAGTCGATATTATCTATTACAACATGATCATCTCATACATCCAATATATCACATCACATCGTTGGCCATATCACATCATAAGCATACCCTGCAAAAACAAGTTAGACGTCCTCTAATTTTGTTGTTGCATGTTTTACGTGGTGACCATGGGTATCTAGTAGGATCGCATCTTACTTACGCAAACACCACAACGGAGATATATGAATTGCTATTTAACCTCATCCAAGGACCTCCTCGGTCAAATCCGATTCAACTAAAGTTGGAGAAACTGACACTTGCCAGTCATCTTTGAGCAACGGGGTTACTCGTAGCGATGAAATCAGTCTCTCGTAAGCGTACGAGTAATGTCGGTCCAAGCCGCTTCAATCCAACAATATTGCGGAATCAAGAAAAGACTAAGGAGGGCAGCAAAACGCACATCACCGCCCACAAAAACTTTTGTGTTCTACTCGAGAAGACATCTACGCATGAACCTAGCTCATGATGCCACTGTTGGGGAACGTCGCATGGGAAACAAAAATTTTCCTACGCACACGAAGACCTATCATGGTGATGTCCATCTACGAGAGGGGATATTCGATCTACGTACCCTTGTAGATCGCACAGCAGAAGCGTTAGTGAACGCGGTTGATGTAGTGGAACGTCCTCACATCCCTCGATCCGCCCCACGAACCGTCCCGCGATCAGTCCCACGATCTAGTGCCGAACGGACGGCACCTCCGCGTTCAGCACACGTACAGCTCGACGATGATCTCGGCCTTCTTGATCCAGCAAGAGAGATGGAGAGGTAGATGAGTTCTCCAGCAACGTGACGGCGCTCTAGAGGTTGGTGGTGATCTTATCTCAGCAGGGCTCCGCCCGAGCTCTGCAGAAACCTGATCTAGAGGTAAAACCGTGGAGATATGTGGTCGAGCTGCCGTGGCAAAGTTGTATCAAATCAGCCCTAAAACCTCTGTATATATAGGGGGAAGAGGGGGAGCCTTGCCTTGGGGTCCAAGGACCCCCAAGGAGTTCGGACGAGCCAAGGGGGGCAACCCTCCCCTTCCAAACCGAGTCCAACTAGGTTTGGAAGGAGGAGTCCTTCCCCTTTTTCCCACCTCCTCTTTTTTTATTTTCTCTTTGATTTTCTTCCTATGGCGCATAGGGCCTTTTTGGGCTGTCCCACCAGCCCACTAAGGGCTGGTGCGCCACCCCCAAGGCCTATGGGCTTCCCCGGGGTGGGTTGCCCCCCCGGTGAACACCCGAACCCATTTGTCATTCCCGGTAACTTCGAAAACCTTCCGGTAATCAAATGAGGTCATCCTATATATCAATCTTCGTTTCCGGACCATTACGGAAACCCTCGTGACGTCCGTGATCTCATCCAGGACTCCGAACAACATTCGGCAACCAACCATATAACTCAAATACGCATAAAACAACGTCGAACCTTAAGTGTGCACACCCTGCGGGTTCGAGAACTATGTAGACATGACCCGAGAGACTCCTCGGTCAATATCCAATAGCGGGACCTGGATACCCATATTGGATCCTACATATTCTACGAAGATCTTATCGTTTGAACCTCAGTGCCAAGGATTCATATAATCCCGTATGTCATTCCCTTTGTCCTTCGGTATGTTACTTGCCCGGGATTCGATCGTCAGTATCCGCATACCTATTTCAATCTCGTTTACCGGCAAGTCTCTTTACGCGTTCCGTAATACAAGATCCCACAACTTACACTAAGTCACATTGCTCGCAAGGCTTGTGTGTGATGTTGTATTACCGAGTGGGCTCCGAGATACCTCTCCGTCATACGGAGTGACAAATCCCAGTCTCGATCCATACTAACTCAACGAACATCTTCGGAGATACCTGTAGAGCATCTTTATAGTCACCCAGTTACGTTGCGACGTTTGATACACACAAAGTATTCCTCCGGTGTCAGTGAGTTATATGATCTCATGGTCATAGGAACAAATACTTGACACGCAGAAAACAGTAGCAACAAAATGACACGATCAACATGCTACGTCTATTAGTTTGGGTCTAGTCCATCACGTGGTTCTCCTAATGACGTGATCCAGTTATCAAGCAACAACACCTTGTTCATAATCAGAAGACACTGACTATCTTTGATCAACTGGCTAGCCAACTAGAGGCTTGCTAGGGACAGTGTTTTGTCTATGTATCCACACATGTATATAAGTCTTCTTTCAATACAATTATAGCATGGATAATAAAAGATTATCATGATACAGGAATTATAATAATAACTATATTTATTATTGCCTCTAGGGCATAATTCTAACACAAAGTACTTGCAAGACTGACATCAGAACTATGCTAAGTATGCATCAGTATCAAAGGAAAAGGTTTTATGTGGACTGACTGCAGCAATGCGAGAATATAGAGAGGGGACTAGTCCTATCAAAGACTAGCATCTTCAGGGGTCTTGCAGTAATAGACGAGAGTAGAGCAAGTAACACAATTAATGGTCATATTATTGCAGCAAAATTAATTAAAGCCACACCCAGAGATTCTTGCTTGGCTCCCTGCAAGGAAGCAATCCCGGAGCAAACATTCGAGTTAAGTAACCGTTGCAGTTGTATAAGATCAGTGCAAACTCCAAATCATTGTGTAGCCGTGGACACGACTTTTTGAATAGTTAAGTTTCATCCCTGCAGGGGTGCACCAAGTTTCCCGTAACGCTTGATAAACTCTGGCGGGACACACTTTCCTGTGTCATGCCCGGCCTCAGAACATCAACACGTCGCGGCCCTACCTAAGCTCAATAGAGAGGACAACCCGCCGGTCTAAATCCTAAATGCGCAGGGGTCATGGGACGATCACCCTTTGTGCTCCTACACAATGTGAGGGCGGCCGATGTCAGTCCTGGCACCTCTTAAACAAGAACAATGCTTATCTGGGCCACTCCGGCGCGCGCCGCTCCATTGCTGACTTCTGAAGAGCTTCAGTTGATACTACGACGTCGAGTACCCATAACTTCTCCCAGGTAGACGGTTAGTGCGAAAAGATATCCCACCAACCCAGATCAAATACCCAAATCCTTAACATTTTAATTATCTCGTCATCTCATCCACGCGGGAATCCACCCGCAACACACTGTTCATGTTCCCAGTAGCATGGTCAAGTAACTGTGTGGTTATAACATCAGAGGGATCTGAGGTATCACCCTCGATGGATGCTGAATAATGTATCCATCAAGGTGGCCAAGGAGGAACCACCCTCAGTGGGCCATGCTTGATGGGTTGTACGACAGAATCGTTATCGGAGGTGGTGAAGGAGGAATCACCCTCCGAGAACCACCGCCGGTCAACTATACTACAATGCTAACATCAGAGTACGTAAAGAGGTGTCACCCTTGGTACTCGATAGTAGCTCTATAGCATCGTACAACTAAGGGGGTGTGAGTGCTATGACGGGTCATCGCTCGTCGATCAAATGATCGAGACTTGAGGAAAAAGCACGGGCAACTAGACTAAGGGTCAAAGCGGATGACTGCTCCACCTATACTAGACGGTTTTAAGGTGTAGTAGAATAAAGTAGCAGTTTATCAAAAATAGGCTATGCATCAGATATAGGAGCTAACTACAAGAGTAACAAAATTCTAATGCAAACATGATGGAGAAAGAATAGGCGATATAGGAATGATCAAGGGGGTTTTGCTTGCCTTGTTGCTCTGCGGCACAGGGCTGGTCGTGAGGAGGGTAGTTGTACCCGGCAGTAGCGTCAGTCTCGGGGTCTACCGGAGAGAAGTGGGGGAAGAAACAATAAATATAACACACAGGTGCAATACTATGCATGACATGGCAATATGCAGGGCTAGGCATGATCCAACACAGTATTAAATGATATAGAAGGATTGGGAAAATATCTGATGATATTTCCCGGGTCACTGGTTAATACCGACATGCGAAATGGATGGAAAAGTTTCATGTTCGCTATGCTAGACGCCTGTGACACACGAACAAATAGCGTATCTGGGTTCGTCTCGCTTTTGTGATCAACTCTCATGTACAAATAATTTCCACCCGAATTACAGATTATTTTATATTATTTTTTAAAGTTCTATTAATTATTTAGGAATTAAATAGGTTTAATTAAATTCAAAAATTATTAATGACATCATCACGCGACATGCTCACATCAGCAGTCAACAGCTAGTTGACTCGTCAACTCTCACCAATGGATCCCATACGTCATAGACACATTTTTAGTTAGGGTTAATTAATAATTAATAAGGATAATTTAGGGGGAGGACCCACGTGTCATTCTTAGATTACGTTTATTGATCAACAAATATTAATTAGATAAAATTAGTTAGTGTTAATTGGGGATGGACCCACATGTCATCCACATGTTAAAATTAACACACGGTTGATTAATGTAATTAAATTAATCAATCTAATTAACCCAGATTAAATTAATTAACTAAATAAATAAATAATTTAACTAATTATATATATATAGTATATTATTATTACTTTATATAAATGTTATCAGGGAGGTGGTGGGCCCCCCATTGCCAGTCCTTGGGGGGGCAAAACTTCACCAAAAATGCTAGAACACACGGGGTTAATCCCCCTGGTTTAGCAGGAAGGGCCCGAGAGGGGGGGGGCACCAAACCCAGCCAAGGGCATCACTCGGTGGGGTTGTCGGGGTAAGGGGTGGCGCAGCGTGGCCGGAAGGCTACCGGGGGGCAGCCGACGCGCGCCGGCCGGAGCTGCGAGGCTGTGGGAGGGAGCAAGCGGGGGGAGGGTGTGCCAGACGAGGCTCTACGAGGGGATGGTTGGAGCGGAGCAGTGCACGGTGCGCGGGGGTGGGGCAACATGACAGCGGAAGCGGCGGGTGGCCAGAGACATGGAGATAAAAGGGGGAGTGGTCGGAGCCCGGTGGCTAACCATCGGTCTAGTGGCTGCAAAGGCTTGGGGAAGAAGCTGGCGGCATGGTGGCGAGGCAAAGGAGGGCGGCCGGCGGTGCAGTCTAGCAGGGAGGCGGCTGATTCAGGCTAGGGCCGGCGGTGAAGGGCGCCGACGCCGGCCGGGAGTCGGGGTGGGGTCGCGAGCCCCTGCTGGCTCTGGGGCTGAGGGTGGGAGGAATGGATGGGGTCGGTGGGATTTAGGGTATAGTGAAAGAGGGGGGCTTTTTATACTCTAAGGGGTATGATGGGCCGTTGGGGGCTGACCGGTTGGGCTGGCTGGCGAGGTGGGCCGAGGTCGAGCTAGGCATGCCACGGGGTTAGGGGTTTTTCTTTTTTCTTTTTTATTATTTTCCTTTTACCTTTTTATTTTATTTTATTTTTAGTACCAATTTACTTTTATAAAAATATAGGACTTGCCTCATAATTTTTAAGGTAATTTTGTAACATGCCAAAATTCTATTTGGGGAGGTTTAGAATTTATTTAATTACGGTAAAAGGCGACACGACATTTAATAATCGTTGCGGACCTAGTTTTAATTGTTTTGAGGCATTAAAGTATGTGGAAAAATGATGTTTCAATTTTATAAATACTTTGGAATTATTTGCAACCTAAGCATGAGTTTTGTTTTCATGTTTGACAAAACATTTATACCACCCAACATGAATTTGAAAAGAGATATGAAATTTAAAATGATCAAGCACTCCTTAGCAAAATGATTAGGCATTGATCATGGTCATCACTGTAGCGTAATTACACTAATCACTCTAGCATAATCCGGGGATGTCACAACTCTCCCTTAGTACAAGAATTCTCGTCCCAAGAATTTAAGAGGTAGAAGGAAAGAGCTCGGGGTATTCATCACAAAGATGATCCTTGTGTTCCCAAGTGGCTTCATCTTCAAAATGATTTGACCACTGCACTTTAAGGAACTTGGTGATCTTGCGTCGAGGCTGACGTCCAGTCTTGTCGAGAATGTAGACCGGATGCTCTTTATAAGAGAGGTCTTGTTGTAGCTCAAGCATATCATGATCCATAGCTCGAACAGGATCTTTGAAGCAGTGACGGAGGTGATACACATGGAAGACATCATGAACCTGAGAAAGGTTCGCCGGCAGTTCCAACTGATAAGCTACTTTTCCACGCCTTTCGAGAATAGTGAAAGGACCAATATAGCGAGGAGCTAGCTTGCCCTTGATCCCAAAACGGTGTGCACCTCTCATTGATGTGACACAAAGATAAGCCTTTTCGCCAGGTTGATAGACCATACCTCGATGATAATGATCATACTGACTCTTCTGACAAGACTGAGCAACCTTCATATTCTCATGAATAATGTAGACTTGATCTTCAGCATGCTGGATAATATCCGGACCGAAGAGTCACCGTTCCCAGTTTCTGACCAATTCAGAGGAGTTCGACACCTTCGTCCATACAATACTTTGAAAGGGACCATCTTGAGACTAGCTTGATAGCTATTGTTGTAGGAGAACTTGGCATACGGGAGAGATTCCTCCCATTTTTTACTGAAGGAAATGACACAAGCTCGAAGCATGTCTTCGAGAATTTGGTTGACTCGTTCAACTTGTCCGTGGGATTGAGGGTGAAATGTGGTGCTGAAGGAAAAATGAGTCTCCATAGCCTTGTGAAAACTATCCCAGAATTTTGAAGTGAACAAGCCGCCACGGTCCGAGCTGATTGTCTACGGAATACCGTGAAGTGAAACAACTCTGGATATATAAAGATCTGCTAGCTTACTAGCAGTAATTATTTATTTGATGGCCAGAAAATGTGCAACTTTGGACAGTCGGTCACTGACTGCAAGAATAGCATCATTACCTTTGAGAGATCTGGCAGGATTTTGTTGTTCTGCTTTGATTCGCCGGCAAATGTCACATTCTGCAACATATCATGCAATGTCTTGTTTCGTATTTGGCCACCAGAATCTTTGACGGATGTCTTCGTACATCTTGGTACTACCCGGATTGATAGACATCGTGGTATCATCAGCTTCTTTCATCACCTTTCCGGTCATCCTCATGTTTTCTCGCTTATGCGGTACGTAAAGACGACCCTTGAAGTATAAGGCGCCATCATCAGCAAGACTGAAGCAAGAGGGTTTACCTTCTGCAAGGTAGCTCTTAATCTTATCGACTTCAGGGTCAAATAGTTGAATAGCTTTGATGGTGCTCACGAGATCTGCTTCAACAACCATGTTACTGAGGGAATCCTAATTAACAACACGGAGGTTCATCTTTTGAAACTCTTCAGGATGAGGAACAAGATAACCCTGAGGAAAAATATGGAGGTTCAGCTTACGAAATTCCTCTTGAAGACGGTCATGAACCTTATGAACCTGGAGGTGGTTGTAGTATGACTTGCGACTCAACGCATCAGCCATCACTATAGCTTTGCCGGGGGTATACAATATACCATAGTCAAAATATGCTATACGCTCCTTCCATCTCTATTGACGTAGATTCAGATCCGGCTGAGCGAACAAGTACTTTACACTTTGAAGATCGGTGTAGATCTCACAGCGATTACCGAAAGGTATTGTCGCCACTCCTTCAGTGAATGTACAACTGCAACAAGTTTAAGATCATGAACTGGATAGTTCTCTTCATGAGCACGTAGCTGACGTGTGGAATAATCAATCACTTCTTGATCTTGCATAAGGATACAACCTATTCCTTAACGAGAAGCGGCACAATACATGACGAAATCCTTCTAAGTATCCTAAGGAGCAAGTACCGAAACAGATGTCAGTTTGTCCTTGAGTGCCTGGAAACTATCCTAACTTTTATCAGTCCGATCATACTTAACACCTTTGTTAAGTAGATTGGTTAAGGGCTTTGCAATCTTTGAGAAGTTCTCGACGAATCAACAACAATAGCTGGCGAGTCCGAGAAAACTTTTAACTTTCTTGACATTCTTCGGGTGAGTCCAGTCAAGAATAGCTTGAACTCGTTCGGGGTTGACCGCAATACCATCCTTGGAGATCACATGACTGATGACCCACAAGTATAGGGGATCAATCGTAGTCCTTTCGATAAGTAAGAGTGTCGAACCCAACGAGGAGCAGAAGGATTTGACAAGTGGTTTTCAGCAAGGAAATATCTGCAAGCACTGAAATTGTGGGTAACAAGTGATTGTGTGGTGAGATGATTCGTAGCAAGCAACAAGTAACAAAAGTAGCAACGGTGCAGCAAAGTGGCCCAATCCCTTTTGTAGCAAGGGACAAGCCTGGACAAAGTCTTATAGGAGGAAAAACGCTCCCGAGGACACACGGGAATTTCTATCATGTTAATTTCATCATGTTCATATGATTCATGTTCGTCACTTTGATAGTTTGATACGTGGGTGGACTGGCGCTTGGGTACTGCCCTTACTTGGATAAGCATCCCACTTATGATTAACCCCTCTCGCAAGCATCCGCAACTATGAAAGAAGAATTAAGACAAAGTCTAACCATAGCATTAAACTAGTGGATCCAAATCAGCCCCTTACGAAGTAACACATAAACTAGGGTTTAAGCTTCTGTCACTCTAGTAACCCATCATCTACTTACTAATTCCCAATTCCTACCTCTAGGCCCAAATAATGGTGAAGTGTTATGGATTCGATGTTCACATAACACCACTAGAGGAAAAACAACATACAACATATCAAAATACCGAACGAATACCAAATTCACATGACTACTATTAGCATGACTTATCCCATGTCCTCAGGAACAAAAGTAACTACTCACCAAGCATAATCATATTCATGACCAGAGAGGTAATTAGTAGCATCAAGGATCTGAACATAAACTCTTCCACCAAATAATCCAACTAGCATCAACTACAAAGAGTAATCAACACTACTAGCAACTTTACAAGTACCAATCAGAGTCGCGAGACGGACATTGGTTACAAGAGATGAACTAGGGTTTGGAGATGAGATGGTGCTAATGAATATGTTGATGGTGAAGAGTCCCGTCCGATGAGAGGAGTCTTGGTGATGACGATGGCGATGATTTCCCCGTCCGGGAGGGAAGTTTCCCCGGCAGGATCGTCCTGCCGGAGCTCTAGATTGGTTCTGCTCAAGTTTCGCCTCGTGGCGGCTGCGAATCCACGAAAAAGCTCCTCCCTGATTTTTTCCTGGACGAAACCCTTCATATAGCAAAAGAGGGGGGCAAGTGGGCCAACAGGCTGCCCACAAGCCATCATGGAGCGGCCTGGGGGGTGGTCGCGCCGTGCAGGCTTGTGGCCAATCCCTGGTGCCCCTGTGGCACTTCTTCGGCCCAGTATTTTTTATAAATCTGAAAAAAATCCTCGTTGATTTTTACGGCGTTTGGAGTTGCGCAGAATAGGTATCTCAACTTTGCTCCACTTTCAGGCGAGAATTCCAGTTGCCGGCATACTCCCTCTTCATGTAAACCTTGCAAAATAAGAGAGAAAAGGCATAAGACTTGTACCATGAAATGAAATAACAGCCAAAGAAGCGATAAATATCAACATGAAAACATGATGCAAAATGGACGTATCACCTCCCCCAAGCTTAGACCTCGCTTGTCCTCAAGCCAAAGCCTAGCTCAATAAATATGTCCACCTGTTTAGGGAGAGAGGTGTCGACAAAACAAGATACGAACATGCATGCATCATGATCATGATCAGAACAGCCATACCAACATATAATCTCTCATGCTAAAGTGATAATTCCTTCACAAAGTAAAGCATGGATCAAGAACCTTACCGAGAAGTAACAACCGATAGCCTTTAGTCATTGAAGTAATTGCAATTTATCACAACATCAGAAAGAGTCAAATAAGAGCTTTTAAAGCAAATCCACATACTCAATCATTCTTTCGTTCTCTACAATTGCTACAACTCACGTGGTACTCATGAGATCAAAGTTTCAGCTGGACATAGAGAAAGATAGGGGCTTACAGTTTTGCCTCCCAACTGCTTACCTCAAGGGTAATGTCAACAATAATAATTCATGAATGCCTACCTCCAAGTTGTCATATGAATATAGATCTTTCCCTAGCATATGACGTTAGCCAAGATAAAGGCGAGATAAGGAATTGGTGAAGATCACCATGACTCTTTCAAGGCAAAAAGTAAAGGTACAAGATAGGCCCTTCGCAGAGGGAAGCAGAGGTTGTCATGCGCTTTTGAGGTTTGGATGTGTGTTCTCTTAGTGCGGAGGAACGTCACTTTATATTGCCTCCTGTGATAAAGAACTTTATTATGCAGTCTGCCGCTTTTATGTCTTCCTCATCACAGGTTCGTATAAAGCTTATTTTGCACACACTAATAGATCATACATATTAGAGAGCACTTTTTATTGCTTGCACCGATGACAACTTACTTGAGGGATCTTATTCAATCCATAGGTAGGTATGGTGGACTCACATGGCAAAACTGGGTTGATGGTTTATGGATGCACAAGTAGTATCTCTACTTGGTGCGGGAGTTTTGGCTAATATGAGGTGGAAGCAATCGTCACATACTAAGGGATCTCTACTCATATAACATTGTTCAGAACCAAGCAAACACAATTCATTATGTTGTCTTCCTTGTCCAACATCTACTTCTAGGCATGCAATAGTTTAGTGGGTGTTCACAATCATAGATGGTGTCAGAGATGATATATTTATATGTGAACCTCTCCTTCTTTATAATTTCCTATTAATTGCAAAAATGACCAAGGTCTACATTTGCCTACCCTCAACAAGTTTCAATCATCATTCTTTTTATATGTGAAGCCATCACTTCCCATAAGATCATTACATGATCTTTCATGCTTTTGTTCTATTCTCACTCTTTTGATCATGGCAAGAGGCAAAGCCCTTCAACTAAGACACTCTTTATTATATGGCTCATGAGATCGAATACATCGGGGGTGACACAAAACAAAACTCAAGACTAAAACACTAAGACTTTTAAACTACTAGAGAAAAAGAAAACTGAAAAGGAAAACTAAAACAAAGGTAAAGGCAAAAGATGTGATGGTGATACGATACCGGGGAAACTCCCCCAAGCTTGGCACAAGCCAAGGGGATTGCCCATACCAATGCTCAGTTGTCTTCCTTTGGTGGTGATGGTGATGGAGTTGTTGCAACCTTTGATTCCAAGAGGGCCATCAGTCTTTGATTTATACCTTGGAGATCTGTGATATGTTTCTCCAGTGAAACAAACTTCATGAGTGAGACAAGTATTGCGAGCACGACTTGTTTCACAAAACCTCAAGAGTTCAGTCAAAGATGGAGACAGTAGGTGAAGGTAGGGTTGGAGGAAATCCACTTCTTCAACTTCTTCCTTGTTGAGCATAGATTGTACTTTGTCCCATGCCTGATCCTTCTCCTTAGCTTTGCAATTGGTTTCTTAGGTAGCCTTTCCTTAGCCTCCATGACCTCCATCCTTTTCAGATCAGCATGTACTTCTCCATAGATTTGACGGAGGTTGTTCTCCCCCACAGATTCCTGGGACGACATCTTGACCTAGATCTGCGGCAGAAAACAGGCTCGAAACAAAAAGCAGGAGAGATCTGCGTGATGCAGGGGTCAGACCAAACGGGAGTATATATAATGATTTTTTTCATACCAGAAGGAGTACCCCGCACGAAAATGGAGTCCGGGAGGCGCACGAGGTGGCCACAAGCCCTCACGGAGCGACCAGGGGTGGCCCCGCATCGTGCAGGCTTGCTCCTCCTCACGCACTTTCGAGACTACTTCCATTTTTTGTATTTTTTCAAATATTCCAAAACGGAGAAAATTCCTACTGGAAAAATTTTGGACTCTGTTTTCTTACCGAATCACATACCTCTTCGTTTTTGGAGTCTGAAACAGGCTGATAAATGTCCCTTAGGTATTCTTTCGGAGTTATGTTATTGATAATATTGCATTTATGGGAGTACCTGAGATATAATGCTTGATTCTCTGCCCATTTACCACTCTCGGGCAATTACCTTCCGTGTTGTTGATCTTGATAGCACCGGAACGATATACTTCCTCAACAACATAGGGACCTTCCCATTTAGAGAGAAGCTTGCTTGCAAAGAATCTTAAATGAGAGTTATATAGCAAGACATAATCACCTACATTGAACTCACGCTTTTGTATCCTCTTATCATGCCACCTCTTAACCTTCTCTTTGAACAGCTTGGCATTCTCATATGCCTGAGTTCTCCACTCATCAAGCGAGCTAATATCAAATAACCTCTTCTCACCGGCAAGTTTGAAATCAAAGTTGAGCTCTTTGATTGCCCAATAATCTTTATGCTCTAGCTCAAGAGGTAAGTGACATGCTTTCCCATACACCATTTTGTACGGAGACATGCCCATGGATTCTTATAGGCAGTTCTATAAGCCCACAGTGCATCATCGAGCTTCTTAGACCAATTCTTTCTAGACCTGTTGACAGTCTTTTGCAGAATCAGTTTAATCTCTCTATTACTTAGCTCTACTTGACCACTTGACTAAGGGTGATAGGGAGACGCAATTCTATGGTTGACATCGTACTTAGCAAGCGTTTTACGGAAAGCACCATGAATGAAGTGTGAACCACCGTCGGTCATTAGATATCTAAGGACTCCAAATCTAGGGAAGATAACTTCTTTAAGCATCTTGATAGAAGTGTTGTGATCAGCACTACTAGTGGGGATAGCTTCCACCCACTTAGTGACGTAATCAATAGCAACTAGGATATGAGTATACCCGTTGGATTTTGGAAAAGATCCCATATAATCAAAGCCCCAGACATCAAATGGTTCAGTGACAAGTTAATAGTTCATAGGCATTTCCTGACGTTTGCTAATATTACCTATTCTTTGACATTTGTCACAAGACAAGACAAACTTACGGGCATCCTTGAAGAGAGTGGGCCAATAGAAACCAGATTGCAATACCTTGTGTGCAGTTCTATCTCTCGCGTGGTGTCCTCCGTAAGCCTCAGAGTGACACTTCTGTAGGATCTGTCCCTGTTCATGTTCAGGTACACAACGTCTAATAACACCATCTACTCCTTCCTTATAAAGGTGAGGATCATCCCAAAAATTATGTCTCGGGTCAAAGAAGAATTTCTTCTTTTGCTGGTATGTGAAACTAGGTGGTATATATTTGGCAACGATATAGTTTGCATAATCAGCATACCACGGTGCACTACGGGAAGTACTGATGACATTCAATTGCTCATCGGGAAAGCTATCATCAATAGGTTGTGGGTCATCAAGAACATTCTCCAACCTGGACAAGTTATCTGCTACTGGGTTATCAGCACCCTTCCTGTCAACAACGTGCAAATCAAATTCTTGTAGCAAGAGAACCCATCTGATAAGTCTAGGTTTAGCGTCCTTCTTCTCCATGAGGTACTTAATAACAGCGTGATCAGTGTGAATAGTGACTTTGGAATCAACTATGTAAGACCTGAACTTTTCACATGCAAACACGACTGCTAAAAATTCCTTCTCCATAGTAGCATAGTTTCTCTGGGCACTATCTAGAGTTTTACTAGCGTAGTGAATAACATTCAACTTCTTATCGACTCCTTGCCCTAGAACAGCACCAACAACATAATCACTAGCATCACACATGATTTCAAAAGGTAAGTTCCAATCAGGTGGTTGAACAATAGGTGCGGTTGTCAAAGCCCTCTTAAGTATTTCGAAGGCTTCCTCACAATCATCGTCAAAGACAAAAGGAATATCCTTTTGCAAGAGATTGGTAAGAGGCCTTGAAATCTTAGAGAAGTCTTTAATGAACCTTCTATAGAAACCAGCATGACCAAGGAAACTTCTTATAACTTTGATATCTGTGGGGTATGGCATTTTCTCAATTGCATCAACCTTAGCCTTATCGACTTCAATACCCCTTTCAGAAATTTTATGTCCTAAGACGATGCCTTCATTAACCATAAAGTGGCACTTTTCCCAATTCAAGACAAGATTGGTGTCTTTACATCTCTGCAAGACTCGATCAAGGTTGCCGAGGCAATCATCAAAGGAAGACCCATAAAAGGAGAAGTCATCCATGAAATCCTCAACAATCTTTTCACAGAAGTCAGAGAATATAGCCATCATACATCTTTGAAAGGTGGCAGGTGCATTACATAAGCCAAAAGGCATACGTCTAGCAAAGGTACCGAAAGGATAGGTGAAAGTGGTTTTATCCTGATCAGATTGTGCAACTGGTATTTGGGAGAAACCAGAATATACGTCTAGAAAGCATAAGTGTGTGTGTTTGGATAGCCTTTCTAGCATTTGGTCGATAAAAGCCAAAGGGTAATGATCTTTCCTGGTGGATTTATTCAGTTTCCTAAAATCGATCACCATCCTATAGCCAGTAATAATCCTCTGTGGGATCAATTCATCCTTATCATTAGGGACAACGGTAATACCTCCCTTCTTGGGGACGCAATGCACTGGACTCACCCGATCGCTATGAGCAACAGGATAAATGATATCTGCTTCCAGGAGCTTTAGTATTTCTTTTCTTACTACTTCTTTCATCTTAGGATTCAATCTCCTTTGATGATCAACAACTGGTTTGAAGTCAGGATCAGTTTTAATCTTGTGCTGGCATAGAGTAGGACTAATGCCCTTAGGATTAACAAGAGTATATCCAATAGCAGCACGGTGCTTCCTCAGAGTTTTTAGTAACTTCTTTTCTTCATGCTCTGAGAGGCTAGCACTAATTATAACAGGATATATCTCTTTTTCATCAATATAGGCATACTTAAGAGTATCAGGCAACTGTTTAAGCTCGAACACAGGATCACCCTTTGGTGGGGGTGGATCCCCAAGCAGTTCAACAGGCAAGTTATTCTTAAGGATAGGATATTGTTCTAAGACAACTCTATCTATCTCATCCCTTTCATCCATATGCATATCATTTTCATGCTCAAGCAAGTATTGCTCTAAGGGATCAGTAGGAGGCACGACAATAGAAGCTAAGGCAATAGTTTCATCCTTACTAGTCAACTCCTTTTCATGAGGTTGTCTACCAAACTTAGAGAAATTGAACTCATGTGACACACCTTCAAAGCCAACAGTGACAGTTTGCTTCTCACAGTCAATATGAGCATTGACGGTATTGAGAAAAGGTCTGCCAAATATGATGGGACAAAAGCTATCTTGTGCGGTAGGAAGAACGAGGAAATCAGCAGGATACTTCGTTTTACCACACAAGACTTCCACATCCCTAACAATTCCCACAAGGCTGATAGTATCTCTATTGGCAAGCTGAATAGTGACATCAATAGGCTCTATCTCAACAGGTGCAATCTCATCTTTGATTTCATCGTATAAGGATTGAGGTATTGCACTAACACTAGCACCCACGTCACATAAACCTTGATAACGATGATCTCCTATCTTAACAGAAACCACAGGCATGCCAATAACAGGCCTATGTTTGTCTCTAGTGTGAGGTTTAGCAATTCTAGCAGCATCTTCACAGAAGTGAATATTATGTCCCTCCACATCGTCGGACAAAAGATCTTTGATAATAGCAATGCTAGGTTCAACTCTAATTTTCTCAGGGGGTGTAGGTGTTCTAATATAGCCTCTATGTATCACAGTTGAAGCTTTAGAATGATCCTTTATCCTAACAGGGAAAGGTGGTTTCTCAATGTAAGCACTGGGAACAACATGATCATTATAGGCAATGACTTTCTCTTCAACTGGAACGGGTTTAACTACATTGACTTCTAAAGGAGGATGATATTTAAACCACTTATCTTTGGGGAGATCAATATGAGCAGCAAAAGATTCACACAATGAAGCTACTATCTTAGAGTCAAGTCCATACTTAGCGCTAAAATCACTAAAGGTATTTGTCTCAACAAAGGATTTAACACAATCAAACGTGAAATTCATACCTGACTCCTTACCTTCTTCATGCTCCCAATCTTCAGAGTTGCGTTTAATTCTCTCCAATAAATTCCATTAGCAGTCAATATCTCTCTTCATAAAAGAACCGGTACAACAAGTGTCAAGCATGGTGCGATCATCATGAGAAAGCCGAGCATAGAAGTTCTGAATGATAATTTATCTCGAGAGCTCATGATTGGGGCATGAATATAACATTGATTTAAGCCTCCCCCAAGCTTGAGCGATGCTTTCTCTGTCACGAGGCCAAAAAATATAAATATAATTCGGATCACGATGTACTAAATGCATATGATAAAACTTTTGATGGAATTCCAATTTCAACCGATTGTAGTCCCATGATCCAGTATCATCACATAGCCTATACCATGTCAACGCCTTATCCTTTAAAGATAAAGGAAAGACCCTCTTCTTGACCTCATCATCGGGCAAACCTGCAAGCTTAAATAAACCACAAACTTCATCTACATAGATTAGATGCAGGTCAGGATATGATGTTCCATCTCCTGTAAAAGGATTAGCCAGCAGTTTCTCAAGCATACCCAAAGGAAATTCAAAGAAAATACTTTCAGTAGGTGCAGAAGTTTGAGGAGAAACTATTTGTGCTTCCGTTCGAGGTGAAGATACCCCGAACAAGCCCCTCAAAGGATTAGTGTCCATAGTGACAAGTGACAATAAATTTCAGCACACTATATGAATGTTTCCTTACCAAGTTCTAGTTATGAAAGGCGCTTCACTCCCCGGCAACGGCGCCAGAAAAGAGTCTTGATGACCCAAAAGTATAGGGGATCAATCATAGTCCTTTCGATGAGTAAGAGTGTCGAACCAACGAGGAGCAGAAGGATCTGACAAGTGGTTTTCAGCAAGGAAATATCTGCAAGCATTGAAATTGTCGGTAACAATTGATTGTGTGGTGAGATGATTCGTAGCAAGCAACAAGTAACAAAAGTATCAACGGTGCACCAAAGTGGCCCAATCCCTTTTGTATCAAGGGACAAGCCTCGACAATGTCTTATAGGAGGAAAAACGCTCCCGAGGACACACGGGAATTTCTGTCATGCTAATTTCATCAAGTTCATATGATTCGCGTTCGTTACTTTGATAGTTTGATATGTGTGTGGACCGGCGCTTGGGTACTACCCTTACTTGGACAAGCATCCCACTAATGATTAACCCCTCTCACAAGTATCTGCAACTACGAAAGAAGAATTAAGACAAAGTCAAACCATAGCATTAAACTAGTGGATCCAAATCAGCCGCTTACGAAGTAACGCATAAACTAGGGTTTAAGCTTCTGTCACTCTAGCAACCCATCATCTACTTACTACTTCCCAATGACTTCCTCTAGGCCCAAATAATGGTGAAGTGTTATGGATTCGACGTTCACATAACACCACTAGAGGAAAAACAACATACAACATATCAAAATACCGAACGAATACCAAATTCACATGACTACTATTAGCATGACTTATCCCATGTCCTCAGGAACAAAAGTAACTACTCACCAAGCATAATCATATTCATGACCAGAGAGGTAATGAGTAGCATCAAGGATCTGAACATAAACTCTTCCACCAAATAATCCAACTAGCATCAACTACAAAGAGTAATCAACACTACTAGCAACCTTACAAGTACCAATCGGAGTCGCGAGACGGAGATTGGTTACAAGAGACGAACTAGGATTTGGAGATGAGATGGTGTCGATGAAGATGTTGATGGTGACGAGTCCCCTCCGATGAGAGGAGTGTTGGTGATGACGATGGCGACGATTTCCCCCTTCGGGAGGGAAGTTTCCCCGGCAGGATCGTCCTGCCGGAGCTCTAGATTGGTTCTGCTCAAGTTCCGCCTCGTGGCGGCGGCGAATCCACGAAAAAGCTCCTCCCTGTTTTTTTCCTGGATGAAACCCTTCATATAGCAAAAGAGGGGGCAAGTGGGCCAGCAAGCTGCACACAAGCCCTCATGGCGCGGCCTGGGGGGGGGGGTGGCCGCGCCATGCAGGCTTGTGGCCAACCCATGGTGCCCCTCTGGCACTTCTTCAGCCCAGTATTTTTTGTAAATCCGGAAAAAATCCTCGTTGATTTTTACAGCGTTTGGATTTGCGCAGAATATGTATCTCAACTTTGCTCCACTTTCATGCCAGAATTCCAGTTGCCGGCATTCTCCCTCTTCATGTAAACCTTGCAAAATAAGAGAGAAAAGGCATACGAATTGTACCGTGAAGTGAAATAATAGCCAAAGAAGCGATAAATATCAACATGAAAACATGATGCAAAATGGACGTATCAATGACCAAGGTACGTCACTTCGTCCATCCAGAATTCACATTTGGAATACTTCACATAAAGTTTATGCTCCCGAAGCTTATCCGGTACAAGACGAAGATGTTTAGCATGTCCTTCTTTATTCTTCGAATATACCAGAATATCATCCAGATATACCATGAAGAACTTGTCGAGGTAGTCCATGAATATATAGTTCATGAATCGAGAGAAGGTTGTCGGGGCATTGGTTAAGCCGAAGGACATGACGGTGTACTCGTATGATCCATAGCGAGTAACAAAGGCCGTCTTTGGGATATCCTCCTTGCGAACATGGATCTGGTGGTATCCCAACCTCAAGTCGAGCTTAGAGAAGACTGAGGATCCAGCAAGTTGATCATACAGATCATTTATCCAGGAAGAGGATATTTGTTTTGAATAGTGGCCTCATTGATAGGACGGTAGTCTTGAACCAAACGATTTGTTCCATCCTTCTTCTTAACAAAGAGAGAAGGTGCTCCCCAAGCAGAGGAACTTGGACGAATGAATCCCAGACAAAGCGAATTGTCAATTTCTTGTTTAAGTTCAAGAAGTTCATGTGGTGGCATTTTATAAGGACGCTTGGCGATAGGAGTGGTACTGGGTACTAAGTCGATGAAAAACTCGACAGCTCGAGTAGGGGGAATCCCCAGAAGTTCTTCTAGAAAGACATCTTGGAATTCCCGGACAATTGGAATGTTTTCGATCCCTTAAAGAGGCGACGCATTTAATGCATTCAAGGTGTATATCCGTGCCTCAGCATCTCGAACGAGATGAATATGGTAGCTTATTAACTCATTTGAAGGGTGTAGAAGGTGGACGTTTTTGGTGGCACAAACGATTGAAGCCGTATGAGCTTTTAACCAGTTCATTCCTAGTATGAGGTCAATGTTGTAATAATTCAATAACATGGGAGCGGTAAGGAATTTCAATCCTTCAATTTCAATGGGGACATTGGGACACACCATGGAGGGTCGACATTGGCCCGCGGGGGTGTTTACCACTATCAGGATGTTCGTCTCTTCGTACTTAATTCCATGCATGAATGCAAAATTTTCCGACATGAAGGAATGTGATGCTCCTGTACCAAACAATACAGAAGCAGGTACTCAGTTAACAATAAGTGTACCCATCACGGTAGCAGGCTGGTCTTGAGCTTGACCCATATCAATGTTGTTCACCTGACCACGAACATAAGCAGGCTTCACATTGTTGTTGCGGTTCTGGTTGTTGCCACTGCCTGTTGAGGGAAGTGCCAGCTGGTTCGGATTCTTCTTGTGGTCTCTAGCATGGTGACCAGGACGGCCACACTTGAAGCACAACCCTTCCTCAAGACGGGAAGGAGGAACTCGAGGCGATGGAGTTGGAACCCTCGCTTGCCTAGGTGGTGGAGGAGGCAGATGAGGTGCAACATAGGACGACATTGGAGCAGGAGCATATGCATGGTACATGTTGTGGGGAATGTAGATCTTCCGCTTCTGAGCGGATGAGGCCGAAGATGAGCCCATGTCACGGTTGCACTTGCTGCTATCCTTTTATTCCTGCAGACCAGTCTCAATCTGAATGGCCTTGTTCACCAGGGTGGCGAAATCAACATAGTCCTGAACAAGGAGTGCCACCTTGATGTGAGGGTGGAGGCCATCACGGAACTTCTCCTGTCTGCGTGCATCAGTTGCAATGTCTTCTTCGGCATAACGGGATAAGTCCAAAAACTCCCGGTGATACGCATCCACAGTTTTGTTGCACTGGACAAGGTTGCGGAACTCACGCTTCTTCCGGTCCATGATTCTGTGAGGAATGTAGCGAGCACACAAGGCAGCCTTGAACTCCGTCCAAGTGATGAAAGTTCCAGCGGGTTGAGAGCGCCTGTGACTGTCCCATCATTGAGCAGCGGGACCCTTCAGAAACTAAGCTGCAAAGTTGAGATAGCTCGCCAGGGGTGGTGGTGAGGCAGAGGAGGGCGGCCGGCAGTGCAGTACCACGGGGAGGCCGCCGGATCGAGCGAGGGCCGGCGATGGAGGGAGCCGATGCCCACCGGGAGTCGGGGTGGGCTCGCGAGCCCCAGGTGGCTCTGGGCGCTGAGGGTGGGAGGAATGGATGGGTAGGTGGGATTTAGGGTTTGGGGGAAAGAGGGGGGCATTTTATACTCCAAGGGGTATGATGGGCCGGTGGGGCCTGTCCGGTTGGGCTGACTCGCTAGGTGGGCCGAGTCCGAGCTAGGCATGCCAAGGGGTTAGGGGTTTTTCTTTTTTTATTATTTTCCTTTTACCTTTTTATTTTATTTTATTTTTAGTACCAATTTACCTATATTAAAATATAGGACTTGCCTCATAGTTTTTAAGGAAATTTTATAACATGCCACAATTCTGTTTGGGGAGGTTTAGAATTTATTTAATTATGGTAAAAGGCGATAGGACATTTAATAATCATTGCGGCCCGAGTTTTAATTATTTTTGAGGCGTTAAAGCATCTCAAAAAATGCTGGTTTCAATTTTATAAATACTTAGGAATTATTTGCAATCTAAGCATGTTTCTTGTTTTCATGTTTGACAAAACATTTACCACCCATTAATTGAATTCTGAAATCCAACAGGAATTTGAAAAGAGATATGAAGTTTAAAATGATGAAGCATTGCCTAGCAAAATGATTAGGCATTGATCATGGCCATCACAATAGCTTAATTACAATGATCACTATAGCATAATCCAGGGATGTCACAAAATGACTCGACATGCTCCAAGCGGCAAGGACCGGACACTCGGACAACTTAGCAACCATTCTTGCTAATTTTTGCAAGGGGGAAAAGGAAGATTTTGCCCGTCTCGCCTTCTGGGAAGGCTTATCGTCATACAACCCCATCCCGTGGGTAAGTACATGACATCTGCAGTTATCTTGTTCGATCGTGTTACTAATAAACGTAAACCCCTTGATCCTTTGCTTGTAGGATTGGAGGCACTGGATCGAAACAGTGAGATGCCCCGCTCCCCAGCCCGAGAACTATGCTCGCGACGATGACCCTCGATTTCACGAGGATCCGGAAATCTCCATTATCTTTGAGGATGGGGTATTTTACCAAGAGAGCCTTGATGGACTAGTGGTGGCCCTTCTGAACGATAGCCCTATGTCTCTCCCAACTTCGGCAAGCAAGCGGAAGGTGGCCACTCGTTGTGGGACTGCTCCAAAACGTCGTCAGAGCACGCGCCAAACAACATCCCGTGTCCCCCCGACCGGGGTTGCGTTGACTGAGTAACAAGTTCCCGAACTGGAGGTGGCATGCAATACCACATCTGTCCCTCCAGCCAAGTACTCATACCCACCATTTGCCTTTACAATAACAGCGGCTTCCTTGGTATACTTACAATCCCTTGTGCCGATAATTGTAGAAAACGAGCGCGACCCTCCTCGCCCGAAAACATGGCCGAGGTATTGGAAAGCCAGCCCAACCCACGATATTTGGCCAATGCAGGGGCTTGAATACTAGCCTAGCGCCCGGCCTTGCCGATGATGTTTCAGCGACAAACTCTGAAATCAAGAGAGTTATGCACCATCGGCATCGCAAGGAGTTCTTACGACATCCTATCTTATCCGAACAAGAGTTTAATGCTCTAAATTCGGACGATGCCTATATTGGCACAGCCACTACAGGAATCACCTTCTTTGCCGTCTGCCATCACAGACGGTAAAGACAACTACCCGGACGGCAAAGACAGTACCACAGACGGCAAAGATTGTCACGGTCGGCAAATTTTCTGCGTCAGCCTACGACGGCATAGGACCTTCTTTGCCGTCTGCCCCCCTAAGGCGGACGACAAAGCTCTTTGCCGTCAGCTTTCCTGAGGAGCAGTCGGCAAAGAGTTTTGGACGGCAGCCGAGAGGCGTTGCCTCCGTTAGGGGTTAACGGAGCCTTTGCCATCTGCCTCCTCGGCAATCTTTGCCGTCTGCCTCCCGGTCAAGCTTTGCCGTCCGCCTTCTCCTCCCCTCCCCTCCCCCTCCATCTTTGCCGTCTGCCCCCTTGACTATCTTTGCCGTCTGCCGTGTCCTCCCCTCCCCCTCTCTCCACTTTTGTCTTCTGCCCCCTCCTCTGTGCCCTCTTCTTTGCCGTCTGCCCACCCAGCAGGCAGATGGCAAAGAGACTATATGGCAGCTGCTACTGCCCAGGTTGCACAGCTGGGCGCCACGTGGCACCTTTGCCGTCTGCTGGCTGATGGCAAAGGCCTTTGCCATCAGCTGGCAGACGACAAAGATCCTATATTGTCCCATTTTTATTTATTTTTTCTATTTCACATCACATATACATATAATTCAGAGCACATATATCATAAATAGATCACAACACATATATGATATACATATAAAGCTCATCAATGCCATTTGTTCATCAACGTACATCCCATATATCAAAAGAACCAACACATACGAAGTTTCATCCATATATACATACATATAGTTGCACATATATTGTTCATCAACACATACAAAGAACCAACACATTGTTCATCAACTCAAATAAAAACGGAAACTAAAGCACTCCAACGCCAGCTTCCATGCATGTAGTACATCCAATCTGCAAAATGGGAATAAGAAAGTAAGTAGAAGAAGAACAACAACATATATATGACAAATAAGCTAAATTGAAGAAGAAAGAGAAGAAGCAATAAGAGAACAAGGAGAATAAAAACAAGAAGGAGGAGGAGGAGGAGGGGAAGGGGAAGGAGAAGGAGAAGGAGGAGGAGAAGAAGAAAAAAGAAGAGAAGAAGAAGGAGAAGAAGGAGGAGAAGAAGGAGAGAAGAAGAAGGAGAAGAAGGAGGGCTCCTTCTCCTTCTCCTTCTTCTTCTCCTCCTTCTCCTTCTTATTCTCTTCTTCTCCTCCTCCTTCTTCTTCTTCTCCTCCTCCTCCTTATTCTTCTCCTTCTCCTTCTATTCTTCTTCTCTTCTTCTTCTTCTTCTTCTTCTTCTTCTTCTTCTTCTTCTTCTTCCTTCTCCTTATTTTTGAGCTAAATATTCCAATTATGTCATTTTAGAGGAAAACAAGCTAAGTATATAATATTCATGAGCTAACCAAGGTTCTTATGCCATTTTGAGCTTATTATGGTATTTTGGAGCTAAATGGGCTAATTATGTCATTGTTGGGTTAATTAAAGCAAGGATAATATGAAAGAGGATTAGAAATAGGAGGAGGAGGAGAAGAAGAAGAAATCAAGAAGAAGGAGGAGAAGGAGGAGGAGGAGAAGGATAGAAGATCCTTGGCCTTCTCTTCTTCTCCT